>NC_142929.1:190949487-190976843 GCF_046866305.1 Octopus bimaculoides | reverse complement strand
AATGGACGTAACACATGACCATGATGATGATGTGTGCATGTACACAATACAGACAGACAGAGTTCTCCTCCATGTACTATTTACACCTGGTTTAAATCAATATTATTGTTGTTGTTGGTATTGTAGTAGCCATTTACCCACGTACTTTTACATCTGCTGTGAATCAATACCATAACAGATCGATAATCTGTTCGTACGCCATCACTTAGTCTGATTGAGCATTGATTGGCTGTTAAGAATGTTTTATGTGTATTTTCATATAAATAAAGAAAGGATTGAACAGATGCATGCACACATACAGTGGCACAGATGTGGCTGGGGGCTAATAAGTTTGCTCCCCAACCACATGGTTCCAGGTTCAGTCTCACTGTGGAGCACCTTGGGCAAGTGTCTGTCTAGTATAGCCTTGGATTGACCAAGGCCTTGCAAGTGGATTCGGTAAACGGAAACTGATAGAAGACTGTCGTATAAATGTGTGTGTGTGTCCCACCACTGCCACTTGACAACCGATGTTGGTATGTTTACATTTCTGTAACTTAGCAGTTCGGCAACAGAGATCAATAGAAAAGAAACAGTTACTGAGGTCAATCCATTCATCTACAAAACCTTCAAGGTGGGCCAAGGCAGTGCAACAGCATGGCCTTAGTTTAATGAATGAAAAAAGATAATATATATATATATATAAAGCAGCAGAGGGATTACAACTACAATTTCCATTTGATTTTGATGTCCTTGACTCAATAGGTCTCCTCAGGCACAGCATGTCGCCCTACAATCCAAGGTACTTTTGAGTGGGCTGGGGCTGGGTATGCGACAATAATCCCTAACATATTTCAGAGACTTTCTCATTATATAATAGTGATTAACCAGTGGAATTTTTTTTTGGATAATATAATCCCTAAGGTGGATCTAACTTCCTCTGTGTATGTATGTGTGTGTGTGTGTGTGTGTTATGAGAGAGAGAGAGAGACGAGAGATATTATGGGTTTGTGTATATATTAATCTGATGTGTAAGCACATGATTCCTAAATGAGTGTACGTGTGATAGAAGTGACGGGGGGGGCGGGGGCGGGAAAGAAAGATATTATGAGGCTGTGTATCTGTTCGTCTGTATGTGCCATTCAAATGCTCCACTCCTCTGTGCGTGTGTGTCATATCTTCATCATATCAAATCTATGTCTTTTGTGAGATTTCCTCAATATTACAATATTTATAGTTGTATATAATTGGAAAAGGTAACCAAGTATAACATGGGTTATTGATTCAAGAACGGGGTGATATGGTAAGTGGAGAACTGTCGTCCTTTGATCTTTAATTCCCTCCTTTATTGATAGTGTTCATAAACATAACCCATAATTGTCATCATAAATGTTTATGTCGACATACACCATAAAGCTTGATGTATACAGAAACACACGCTGTCAATCCTCGTTGCTTAATGTTATCGATATGTTCTTGAGAAACGTGGTGAAGTGAGACCAGTTTGACTAGCAGTTCAATGAGATATACTGTATTTTAATGTGTATAAGGAACCCCCTAATTTGGGGTGCTTAGAATATGGAAAAATGGTTTTGTTAGGGATTATAATAGTATCCGTGTAAGGGTTCCTTGTACACATTAAAATATGGTACATACGCACAAACACACACATATATACTCCCACACACAGACTACAGTGTGTTCACTCCACCCAGCCTTCAACCCTACCCAAAGTTTACAGCTGTGGTTTCCCTACCCTCAACTTTTCACTATCTCTCACACTCCCATACTCTCTTGCAACTTCCACCCACCCCCTCTTCTGGTTCCTCTGTCCCCACACACTTCTACTTACCTTGTATTTTTATCCCCTTTCAGTACCACCCAATCACCCCTGTCTTCTCAAATGTGAATAGTCATGCAAGAAACCTGTTCTACCCTGACCCCTTTCCTCATAATTTTACCTCTCACCTCCTAGTGTAAAACTGCCCCCTTGGCATTTGTAGTTTTGTGAGCTGAATGGTAACCTCACATGTGTTGGTGGCATGTTAAGAAGCATCCAGTACATGCTGTAAAGTGGTTGGCATCACGAAGGGCAACCAGCCATTGAAACCGTGCTGAAGCAGACACTGGAGCAGGATACAGTCCTTGGGCCCTTTGGGTCTTGTTAAACCATCCAACCCTTATTAGCATGGAAATGGACATTAAATGATGATATTCCTAGTTACCAAATCATTAAACTTCTAAAATTGTACTCATATGAGGGGGTACCCAAAAGTAACTGAAAATGTTCTCTGTGGGACAAACCCATTGTAGTTCAGGCTTCTGCCACTACAAGCCACTTAATGCAACCCTCAGGCATCAATCTGCCATCTGGTGGTAGTGAGTGAAGTCATGCTGTCATGTGGTGTCTTTCTGCAGTTCTCTCCTGTTCATCAATTTTTGCGTGCTTCTGTGAAATTCTGTTTTCCGCTGGGGAAATTGGCAGCTGAAACAGTTGTCATTCTTCAAACAGCTTAAAAGGATGCTGCCATGAGCAAAACACAAGTTTACAAATGGTTTTCCTGCTTTAGGAATGGTCACTTGTCGCTTGAAGACCAACCTTGTTTAGGGCCATCATCAACCTCCTGAATGAAAACATCATGAAAATTCATGAACTGATCTTGGAGGACCGCTGCTAAACAACTGATGAACTTGTTGATATGACTGGTGTGTCCTGGAACCTCCTGCCAACGAATTTTGAGCAAGGAATTGCAAATGAAAAGAGTTGCAACAAAATTTGTGTCTTGTTTGCTCACGGAAGATCAAACACAATCACGATTGAATGCGTATCGTGAACTGAAAGGACAATTGGAAGTTGAACTGGACCTTTCTTCAAAGGTCAGCATTGGTGACAAAAGCTGGTGCTATGGAATTTGCAGATGTGGAAGAAATGAAGAAAAAAATGACGGCAGTATTAAAAGACATCACTTTGCAAGAGTTCCAGAACTGCTTCCAACAGTGAAAACGCATCTGCACCAATGGAGAATGGAGAATACTTTGAAGGCGATAAAAGTGTAAACATGTAAAACTAAGTGAATAAAATATTATTACAAAATTCCGGTTTCTTTTGGGTAACCCCTCATATTAAATATTGATATATATATATGTATATTGTCAGAAGGTAATTCATTTATAACAAAACATTAAACTTTATTTGATCAAATGAGTGCTGGCAATTAACGTCTAACTGTAAACAAGTAGTGAGAGCAGAGGCCTGTGTGTGTATGTAAGGTGTGTACGTGTGCATATGTGTGTGATTCAGGGAAGCCGAAATAACTTGGGTAGGCATGAATGAGAAGCTGTCAGCCGTGGTGAGCTAACAGTTGTAAGTTGGTCTGTGCTGGGTGGGATGAGAAAGAATCCTTCGTGGTATCGATTGTGTTGAGGGAACTAGACTGTTAAAGGTGTCCGCGACGCTAAGCTGATGCGAGGAACTAGGAGCCGTTTGCGATGGAGAAAATTTTGTGTTGGTTGTCCCATGTCCTTCTGATTGCTGGCTGGGTAACTGGAACAGAATTCTTTTTCTGGGTGGATGACACTGTATTTATTGGCTGCAGTTGCCAAAGCACAATTGTGCTAATCCGCATCAACAAAAAAATGGCTTCCTTGACTCAGTACATGTCCTTGAGCAAGACACTCTATTTCACATTGCTCCAGTCCACTCAGCTGGCAAAATTGAGTAGGACCTGTACTTCAAGGGAGCCAGCCTTGTCACACTCTGTGTCATGATGAATCTCCCTGAGAACTACATTAAGGGTACGCATGTCTGTGGAGTACACAGCCACTTGCACATTAATTTCACAAGCAAGATGTTCCATTGTTCACAACAACTGGATCGTTCATCGTCACAACTGTCAGAGTACCAGTCACTACAAAAGCCAGTGTAGCTCTTACAAGGGTCCTTTGCTGTTTCAGCACTTTCACCATTGCTGCAATATCCACAATCAATATCTCACCATTAAATCCAGAGAGTTATTATAAAGCCTTCACACACAGAACTTTTATATCGATACATAAATAATACAAGGAAGATTTTGATTGGATGAAACAAGAATAATACGGGCTTGGCTGACCAGGTGTCTGCTTGTGTGTGTGTGTGCGTGTCTATACACGTGTGTATGAGTGTGTTTAAATAGTGAGAACAGCTTTTCTTTCAAACATGTTACATTAATTTGTTCCAAATCAAACATAAAAGGACTTAATAAGGAAATATAGAAAATCCTTAATAAAAAAAGCAATTAAACTCAAACACAGCCAGCTGTGTATAATATATATATGTATACGCATGCATGCATACACATCATTTTATATTTTTATATTTATATATATATGCACAATACATACACGTCAGTTTCTATATATATATATATATATATTAACATAGGGTAAAAATCATATATTAATTAATATCGATTAATTACCAGGAAGCTATATATATATATATATATATATATATATATATATGCATACACACACACACAGAGGGTGGCTGCTGGAAGATCCTATATCTGGCAAAAGGACTTTGCACCATACCACAAAAGCAGTCGGACTCTGTCTTGACTGTCAGACAATTTCTGCAACCATATCACCCCTAATGTCTGTCCACCTAACTCCCCACACTGCAACCCCCTTGATTATTATGTGTGGGACGCAGTTGAACGAGAGACCAACAAAACTTCTTGTAACACCAAAAGTGAACTAAAGACAAGGATTATGGCAGCATTCACCAACTTAAACAAGGTGACCATCCAGAAGAGTTGCAGGAGATTCTGAAGTCGTCTGGAGGCTGTGGTTGAAATCAATGGTGATTTTATTGAATAAATTTACTCTTTAGTATTTCAAGATATTTTTATGTAATGTTGGTATTGTTTTCATTTTTGCATAATTTAGACAATAATTTATTCATCGCACCCTGTGTGTATATATGTATGTATGTATGTGTATATATATATATATATGACGGACTCTCCCGTCGTTAGACGATGTATGAGGTTTCGACTGTTTTTTTACTGAACAACCACACAGATGATTTGTTTATCATGATCAAATGTTTGTGTTGACATAAGCTCACTCCCTCCATCAGATCGACATTACCTGTACAGGTGCAACAGGTCGAAATGATCGCAGAGCAACGTGAAATGAAGTGCTTTGCTCAAGAATGCAACACAACACCCGGTCTGGGAATCGAACTCACTTGCAACACCTTACATGTCCATTATGGCTGATATAACCAATCGGTTTTGCTTTAGGGGTTCAGTGGACAGTTAGGTAACAGTTCGATTAAGTGACCTGCAAGGTTACATAATCGGACTGTTACCCTTTGATTGTTTACATACCCATAACTTAGCAGTTCAGCAAAAGAGGCTGATAGAATAAGTATTAAGCTTACAAAGAATAAGTCCTGCGATTGATTTTCTCAACTAAAGGCGGTGCTCCAGCATGGCCACAGTCAAATGACTGAAACAAATGAAAGAATATATATGTGGCAAATGAAAGACAGAAGACGGAATATACGAGAATTTATTACTAATCACTTCAGTTGTTTCGACACGTCTCGCCTCGATCCCTCACAGGTGGGACACTTAACAACTGGTTCAGGAGCATCCGGCAGTGCAGATGATGTATCTCATCGGGTGATAAATAAACACAACTCGTTAAAATAATGATTCCGCAATGTAACTTCTCGTTTTGTAGAAAGAGAAACAGTTGGACGGAGGAAATATCTTCATTTGTATTGAGGATCAAAAATAAAAATTGCAGATGGGGGAAAAAAGAGAAATGAACACAGAATCCAACCAGAAAAATAAATTAAAACCATTTAATTCCAAGATTAAAACAAAAAAAATTACTTTATATGAGACTTCTCTAATAAAGAGACAAATGTTGAAAAAAAAAAACAGTGATTTTAATTCACAGCATTCAATTATTAAACATTCATAATTGGAATGAATAAATAAAATTGAATATTAAGTATTTGATTTACTGTCGGGTGACTTTTGGCCAACCTTGTATTCACACACACACACACACACACACACACACACACACACACACACACACACACACACACACACACACACACAGAAAAATGAATTACTACCAGAGTATAGATGGTCAAATCTGTGTTTCTCTAATGTTTTCTCTCTCTCTCTTTTTACAGCAATACATTTAACCAAGAGAAGCATGCGTAACAAGCAAAAGCATGGCCTTGAGGATTATGAACAGGTTGGTGACATTTCAAACAGGATTCTGTTTATTAATATTTTAATATTCTCTCTCTCTAATCATCCACAAGTAAAATGGATGGTGGAAAAAGATACACGGAAACTTGAATTACTGGAAAAAAAAAAAAATAAAAGAAGCATATAAGCTGTTATTTAGCAATCTGTGTATCTTATTTCGTGCAAATACATTGTAGAAAACTAAATGAACTGTGGTGTTTGTCTGGAGATACCTCTTATGGACATACTGTGTTAAAAAAACATTGAAATATATCAGTAGCAGACAAAAATCATGCAGCAGTTAGGGTGGGAATGATCTTTCAATTACTGTTTACTTACATCAGTGACAAGAGATTTTGTCATGGCATGTGGTATCTAGCAACATCACACAGCCTCAGCTTTGATGAGAGTACAAGTCAGGCCACCTTGTTCAAATGCCTGACACTCTGGAATATATATATATATGATGTACTCTGGTGGACTCTCCTGTCGTTAGACGACATATGAGGGTTTGACAATTTCTTATCGAACAACCACACAGATGATTTGTTTATAATGATCAAATGTTTGTTGTAGACATAAGCTCACTCCCTCCATCAGATTGACATTACCTGTACAGGTGCAACAGGGTGCCACATGTCAGATATATATATATATATATATATATATATATATATATATATATATATATATATACATACTCTCGGAGTGGTTGGCGTTAGGAAGGGCATCCAGCTGTAGAAACTCTGCCAAATCAGATTGGTGCCTGGTGTAGCCATCTGGCTCACCAGTCCTCAGTCAAATCGTCCAACCCATGCTAGCATGGAAAGCGGACGTTAAACGACGATGATGATATCAGGTGCTACATGTCAGAGATATGTATCTATATAGAGAGAGGGGGGAGAGTGAGATTACTATAGATATGGACTACAGTAACTAGTTAAAGACCCTTTAAAGCATACTTCCCACATGTACCTACCTACCACTTCTTTTAAAGAACACCCTTATCCAGATTAACAATCCCATCATGTCCCCATTCCATCCTTTAAACTTTCCAAGTAAAACTTGTCGTCACACACGCATGTATAATACACAGATTTAAAAGAAAATATGAGGCGAGAGCACAAACTGTTTCACTTGCAGACAGTGTTTATGAAAGCATTAATTGAAAATTGTTAGGAAAAGACGAGCAAAGCAATGAAAGGAAAAAAACAGAGGAAATATTTAAATGTGAAAAGCAAACGAACTCCCTGTCGTTATTGGGTGGGGATTCAGGATTGACAGGAAGGGATGTGAAGTTTTGAAAACTAAACAAAATACTGTTATTTGTGAGGGAAGTGAAATAACTTCTGCCAGCTGATATACTGAAATTAATGAGGATTAAAAATAAACAGCGATTAAAATATGTGTAGGGAATGAGTGGGAAATGAAGTTTGATATGTGAAACTGTAAGAAGGCCAAAAAATTAGGAGAAATAGAAATATGTTGATGTAACTGAGACAGGTAACAGATAGGTAGGTGAGGGAAAATGTAAGTGTGGCATGTAACTTGGTGGATTAGTAAATATATTACATGACTAAAGTAGCGAGATGGCTGAATGGTTAGCATATGGGGGGAAATGCTTAGTGGCATTTCAGCAATCTTTATGTTCTGAGTTCAAATTCTACCAAAGTTGGTTTTGCCTTTCATTCTTTTGGGATCAATAAAATAAGTATCATTTGATTCCTGGGGGGGGGGGGGGGTCAATGTAATTGGTTAGCTTTTGCCTTTGAACTTGCTGGCCTTGTGCCAGAATTTGAAGTTGTTTATATTACATGTCTCGTGAGTTAAAATTGAGAAATATAAATAGGAGTTGATAAAAGAAGAGGTTATAATGAATCGGTGGTTATAGAGCAATTTATTATAAGTCAATGTGTGGAATGCATATATGAAGAAATACATAGATACAGAATTATGAAATTTTCATTTTCTCAATGGAAATCAAATTTTGCTGGTATGCATCGGATGGTTGGAGAGGATTGATAAATGGGAGGATCACATCATGTTCCATTTTCTGCTTTGGCATGGTTACTATGGATGGATGCCCTTCCAATGCCAGCTATTTTTCAGAGTGTATGGGGGAAGAGGAATCTTTGAGGCACCAGCACTGGCAAGAATCACCTCGTAACTTGCAGTGCTAAGGGACTAAAGTGA
The DNA here is from genome assembly GCF_046866305.1 of Octopus bimaculoides. NCBI lineage: Eukaryota > Metazoa > Mollusca > Cephalopoda > Octopoda > Octopodidae > Octopus > Octopus bimaculoides. Next base: position 190,968,411 of record NC_142929.1, on the reverse strand, counting down.
CGCTTGTAAAGGAAGGAGAGAAGAACAGAGAGGGATGGTAAAAAGGGAGAAATAGAGGAATGGGGGGAGTACAGCAGGGAAGAGGGAAGGGATTCATAAGAGGAGTTATTGAGAAAAAAGGGAGATATAGAGTTGAAAGGTGGTTGTGTAAGAGAGGGTCTGGCATTGTTTTTTTTTTTTTCCAGAAAAGGGAGTTATCCTTGCTTCTCTCTGTTGGTTTCAAAACGTATGTTTTTGTTGATTGAAACAAGGTTTGAAAGTATCTGAAGTGAGGCAGCTGTTTGCTTTAGATGACTTGCTGTATGTATTTTCTGTCTTTTCATTTCGCTTTGTTGATAATATCTGGTATTTTGGTAAAAAGAATTTTTGGCAATCAGTTATTCACAGGTTGCAAAAGTGTTTTACTTCTGATGTAAGATTTTGCTCTGAATGTATAAATGTGTAATTAGACAGCTGCAATCGAAGAGGCAGTCATAATGGTTCACACAATTACAGTTATTTGTGGCTAGGTTAGTTATAGTTTCAGTTTAATTCAGACAATCTACACTTTACTTGCTTTCTATTCTATGAACTGCCTCATAATTATAGCATATAATTAGTTTCTAGAAATAATTATTTTCTTCTTTCATATTTATTACATTCTTTTTGTTTTATTTTTCATATTTACTCTGCTTTAATAATATTGAGCTCTTTCTCCTAGCTTATAGCTTTTATTCTTGTTTCAATAAATGAGCAGATTCTTTCTCTGGATATTATATGTATATGAAAAAAAACAATTGCCGCTAGGTGATAGCTTACTATCTCCCAATAGAAAGAATTTCACAAACTAATTTATCTTCTATGGGATTTAGTGTATCATTGCTTGTCCCTATATATATATATATATATATATATATATATATATATATATATATATATATATATATATATATATATATATGAGGGGGTACTGAAAAGTTCCTGGTTTGGGTAAAAGAAAATACAAGTGACTCAGTTAATTGTGATTTCATCCACCATATTCTTCCCCTCTCAGATTCACACATTTATTGCAGCAACCCTTCAGTTTTTCTAAACCTTGTAAAATAATTCAGAAGTTCGGGCCTCCAACCAGGCCTTTCATGTGATACCCTTACAGCCAGGAACTTTTCTGCATCCCCTCGTATACAAGTGTGTGTATGTTTGTGTGTATGCACACCTCTTGATGAGAGGAGCTGGACTTACAGTAATATTTCTAGTGACTTTTTGAATATTCCCTCTGCGATTTATGAATATCACGATTATAACATAACTCAGAGCTTCCTGAAACAGCTGTCAAGTTAAGAAATTATGTATTTTCTTAGTATTCTGTATTTTCTTTGCTCTATGTAAATATACTTGTATATGATGTATATATGTGTGTCAAGCCTAATTGTGTTTCTCAGCAGTATTACCTACACACATGTGTATATACAAATGTGTGCATATATATATATGCATGTGTGTGTATATTTGTGTATAAATACATGTAGTCTGTCTGCATTCTTTAATATACATTCCATGTCTCCTCTTAGGAGAATATTTACTCTATAATCTTTCAACTTGTTCTAATATCTACTGTAATTCAGGAACATTGTGATACCTTTATATTTATTTTAATTTATAATTAACAGACAGCATTAAATCGACTGAAGACTATGTATTCTGATAAATGGAATATGATCAATACCCAGGCAGAAAATCAAGTGCGGTAAGTGAGATTACATTATCGTCATCATCACCATCATTGTCTTTTCAGCTGTTCACTTTCCCATGATTCCATGGGTTTGGACAGAATTTGTTGAGGCAGATTTTTTAGAACCAGATGTCCTTCCCATCGCAGACCTTCACCTGTTTCTAAGCAAGGTAATATTTCCCCAGGACCAGACACGATTTCAGGAAAGATTTGGAAATAAACTACACTGCTTGTATGGTAGTGACACTTGTTTACAACTGTCGTGCGTTGTCAAGACAAGGAGATACAAATGGTACTTTATTTGGTGACAACAACAAGGGTTCCACTTGAACAGCCTGCTCGTGAAATTAACACACAAGTGGCTGAGTACCCCACAGACATGCGTATCCTTCACATAGTTTTTAAGGAGATTCAACATAATACAGAATGTGGCAAAGCTGTGGCCCTTTGAAATACAAGTACTACTCATGTTTTGCCATCTGAGTGGATTAGAGCAATATGATAGAAACTATCTTGTTCAGGGACACAATGCACTGCCACTGGGAATTGAACTCACGACCTTATGATTGTAAGCTGAATACCCAAACCACTAAATCATGCACTTTTACAGAAGACACAAACATACATATCATCATCATTTAACGTCTGCTGTCCATGATTGGCATGGGTTGGACAGTTTGACCGGGGCTGGCAAACTGGAAGGCTGCACCAGACCCCAGTCTGATTTGACATGGTTTTCTATGGCTGGATGCCCTTCCTAAGGCCAACCACTCCCAAAGTGTAATGGGTGCTATTTGTGTGACACCGGTATCTGCAACAACTGTGATTTTGCTCAGCTTGATGGGTCTTCTCAAGCATGACATAATGCCAAATGCCTTGGTCATTGCCTCCATGAGGCCCAACACTCAAAAGGAACTCAGCCACCTTGCCTCCAAGAGGCCCAACACTAAAAAAAAACTCAGCCACTTTGACTACGTGAGGCACCTATGCATATATATATATATATATATCCATGCTGGACCACTTAAATCTACAAGTTTTTTTTTTTCATTCTCTCTCTCTGTTTATTTTCTCTAATTCCTATCTAATGAAGAGCGTAGGCTCAAAATGTAAAAGACTTTTTCATTTTTCCCTAGTGTCAACCTAATATACTTGCTGCTTGTTCATACATATGTCTTTGTCTTTTGTCTTTCTATAAATTTCAACTATATACATGCATACATACGACAGCATCCTCATTGGTGCCATGGAACAACAAAAGTACCTAGTCCACACTGTAAAGTTGTTTGCATTGGGCATAACATCCAGTGAGAGAAATGACGCCAAAGCTGACATTGGAGCTCAACCCAGCCCTGTAGTTCAATGTAGCATGTAGCAATGCATGCCAGCATGGAAAACAGTTGTTAAATAATGGTATGGGGTCAGCCTAGGGCTATAGAAAAGACACTTGCCCAAGCTGTATATGTATGTATAGATGGACAGACAGACAGATAGATAGATGCAGATATCTGTTTATGCACACACATTTGTGCAGTGTGTGTGTGTGTACAAGCACACACACACAAACGTGGTAAGAAGTTTCCTTCCCAACCACTTGGTTCCGGGTTCTTTCCCACTGCATGGCACCTTAGGCAAGTGCCTTCCATTATAGCCTCAGGCCAACCAAAACCTTGTGAATGGATTTGGTAGAAGGAAACTGAAAGAAGCCTGTTGTGTGTGTATCTTTGTGTTTGCTTCCCATCACAGCTTGACACCTGGTGTTGGTGTGCTTATGTCCACATAACCTTGTGGTTCAGCAAAAGAGACTGATAGAATAAGTACCAGACTTAAAAGAAATAACTCCTGAGGTTTATTCATTCAACTAAAAGTTCTTGAAGGCTGTGCCCCAGCATGGCCATACTCTAATAACTGAAACAAGCAAAAGGTGTGTGTGTGTGTGTGTGTATGAGGGTACCATTACTGCAACCTCCCCAGCCACACCTATTGGGTTCGTTTTACCTTAAAATGGTATTTTATGATGTACTTGACTTATTGAACGAATTAGTCTGCCACAAGTTCCTATGGAATAGTAATTTGACATATTTCAGTATCCTTGTAAGAACCAGATATTCTGGTTTGTGCTGACATTAGTTTGTGTTTTTGTTTTATTATGAAGAATCAATTCCTTTGAGTCAAAATAAATACAAACTTTTGCACAAATGTAGAATACACACACACTAGGTCCGGTCAAAAAGTACCGAAACCGGTGCTATAAAAAGAAAACTACAACACATATCATTCCAACATTTAATCACCTTTGGAATCGTCCCCTTCTCAAGTCACACAATTTATACAAAGTTGTTTCTGTTGATGGAAGCATTCCTGGAACTCCCTTTTCGGGATTGCTAGCAGCTGCCTTGTTGCATTCTCTTGAATCTTCTTAACATCTTGAAATCTTGATGGAGTCTTCCATTCTGAAGACTAAGCCTTGGTTCCAGGGTCATAGCTGTAGACCCACATTCCATCGCCTGTTATGACCATTTTCAAAGAGTCTTCATCTTCCTCAACACAATCCAGGAGATCCTGCACAGCTGGAACCTGATCTTCTTCTTGTTGAGACAACCACACTCTACACACTTTACTTCAAAGCACTTCCATACACAACGGAAGAGAGCAAGAACGTTATAACTTAATGTGCATGCATGATGGAGTCCAAGGTAGATCTGTGCTGAGCAGTTTTACTCTGCGTACTTTACCTCCGTTACCATAGTAACAGTCCTGATATTTTTCAATCAGACCTTGTACATACACACGCAGTCTACTTGGGATTGACTTCACCATGAATTCTATCTTGCACCGCATCCCTTTTAGCAAGTACCCTCAATTATAGTTTCTGGCAAACCAATACCATGTGTATAAAATTAGAAGATGGAAATTGTAACGAAGCTTGTCATGCATACACATGATGAGAGATTTACAGCATAGCTCCATGTCCCTCTGTCTTACACACGTTTGGAAACTACAAAATTGTGTGACTGGTATATGTTTGTGTGCCTGTGTTTCTCCCCCCAAGATCACTTGACAACCAATGCTGGTGTGTTTATGTCCCCGTAAGTTAGCAGTTCGGTAAAACGCAATGAAAATTTTAGAAAAATAAAAAAGAAATAAGTGGAAATTTTACCGGTGAGTGTGTTAAATTATAAGGCATCAAAAGAGAACGACTCTCCCCAGACACAACAGAATATGCTTCAACAGACAAACTCACATAAAGAATCTTGCAAACCAAATCCCAAAACGAAACATCTACCTTGAGTTATGCTGTTAAAAACCTAATCTACTTCATTTGTTTTTCTTAATGTTTTTGTTAATTATTTTCTTGTTTATTACATTTAGGATTGCTAAGGAGAAAAAGAAAACCGACAAAATGATATGTGATAGTCAAGAGAGGGCTTTCTGGCGAGTGCATAAACCAGCAGTGAGTAAAAATGATTATTTCACAATTCTGAGTTAATTCAAACAATTTCAAGGGTTCAAGGTGATCCATCATCATTTAATGTCCGTTTTCCTTGCTGGCATGGGTTGGACAGTTTGACAGGAGCTGGCAAGGCTGGAGAGCTGCACCAGGCTCCAATTGCCTATATTGGCATGGTTTCTACAGCTGGATACCCTTTCCAATGCCAACCACTTTGCAGGGTGTACTTGGGTGCATTTTATATGGTACCAGCATCAGTGCTTTTTATAAGGTATCACTGAAGTTTTGAAAATATTTAAATGTAATTTCTTACTTCTTTATTGCCCACAAGAGGCTAAATATAGAGGGGACAGACAAAGGGATTAAGTTGATTACATCGACCCCAGTGCGTAACTGGTACTTAATTTATCGACCCCAAAAGGATGAAAGGCAAAGTGGACCTCGGCGGAATTTGAACTCAGAACGTAAAAGACAGACAGCGTTTCTGCCAGCTCACTGCCTTCGCAGCATTTAAATGTAATTTCTGCTGTACTTTTTCTTGAAGAGCATCCAAAAAGAAACATTTTGATGTCTCATTTGTAAAATTTGGATGAATATTTTAGGAAAGATGACAATTTGAATTGTTGGCAAATTGGTCAAAATCTTGCCTAATTAACCTAATGAATAATTGGCCATATTTGTGGCATCATATCTTTGAAACTGATGTGATAATCATCTTCAAATTGCACAATAGTGACCATTGATATAGCAGTTGCCTATTTTTTTCAGGTTCTTCAAAAGGAATCTTTTTTTTTTTTGGCAATTTTTTAAATATATGATGTTTTCAGACATAGCTAAATCCAAAAGTACAAGCCATAGGTTCTTAAGCTTTTGGCACCTTTTTAGTAGACATAAAACTAAATAAATTCTGAGATTTTTGGGACATGATACCATTTCAATAAAATTTTAATGGACTATTAAAAATGGGTATTTATGATAGAATTTCATATCAGAATGCCCACATAAGTTGGATTTTCTCTGTTTTGACAAGATTTTTTCTTTGTTTTCTTTTTTTCAATACAGTTTTGGAAATAATTGGGGGCACTTTACTCTTTTACTTGTTTGTGTGTCATTTGACTGCAGCCATGCTGGAGCACCACCTTTAGTTGCTCAAATTGACCCTAGGCCTTATTCTTTGTAAGCCTAGTACTTGTTCTATTGGTCTCTTTTGCCGAACCGCTAAGTGACGGGGACGTAAACACACATGTCATCGCTTAATGTCCGTTTTTCCATGCTGGCATGGGTTGAACGGTTGAACTGGGGTCTGGGAAGCCAGGAGGCTGCACCAGGCCCCAACCTGATCTGGCAGTTTTTCTACAGCTGGATGCCCTTCCTAACGCCAACCACTCCAAGAGTGTAGTGGGTGCTTTTTACATGCCACCGGCACAGGGGCAAGAGGAGCTGGCATCAGCCACAATTGGATGGTGCTTTTTATATGTCACAGACACGGAAGCCAGTCAAAGCGGCACTGGCATCGGCCACATTTGGATGGTGCTTTTTACATGCTACCAGCACAGGGGTTGCAACTACAATTTCCATTTGATGTTGATGTTGATGTATTTGACTCAACAGGTCTCCTCAAGCACAGAATGTCACCCTACAATCCAAGGTACTTTTGAGTGAGTTGGTTATGCGACACTGGTGTAGGTTACAGCTGTAGACTTACTCTATTTGCTGGGTCTTCTCAGTCACAGCATACCCCCAGAGGTCTCAGTCTTTTGTCATTGCCTCTGTGAGGCCCAACGTTCGAAGGTCATGCTTATCCCATGTCTTCCTGGGTCTCCCTCTACCCCGGATTCCTTCCATTGTTTGGGAGTGGCACTTCTTCACACAGCTCTCCTCATCCATCCGTAGTACATGACCATACCAACGCAAACATCTCTCTTGCACACCACATCTGATGCTTCTTATGTCTAACATTTCTCTCAGGGCGCTTACACTCTGTCGTGTGTGCACACTGACATTACACATCCAGCGGATCATGCTAGCTTCATTTATGATATAAAAACCTTGAAGAAAATTTGTTTTTTTCCAAATGAAAACTAATGATAATATTTTCACTTTTATATTTCATAACAATTATCGATTTTTATATCAAAATTAAACAAAAAAAAAGTCCTCTTCATGACTATTATTTTCAACACAAATCTAGTTATAGCACTCCAGTGCATTGAACTAGAATAAGGGCTATCATTCAGCAAACATGCCACCAGATGGAAACTGGAAGAAGCCTGTCGTATATATATGTGTGTGTCTTTGTTTGTCCCCCAGCACCACTTGACAACCTGTGTTGGTGCGTTTACATCCCTGGAGCTTAGTGCTTTTGCAGAAGAGACCAATAGAATAAGTACCGGGCTTTAAGGTAAAAATAATAGATACTGGAGTCAATTCATTTCACTAAAATTCCTCAAAGTGGTGTCCCAGAATGGCCACAATCTAATAGCTGAAACAGGTAAAAGATAAAAGACACCTAGTCATTTCTTTAGTTTTAAAGATATCTACAAAGTCTTTTCATGCTCTTGCCGTACTTAAGACAGCCTTTATGGTGCTGGGGTTCATCCTGTAAAGATGTTGGTGATTGAATATCTTGAATCACTTGTCATGTACCTTGTGTCTAATATCGTTTCTTTCATTTCTCTATAGCCAGGACAAATAAAATCTTTTGAGGAACAATCAAAGAGGAACTTCTCACCATCACAGATAACTGCCAAAAAGGAAAGTAAGGAGTATTTACAAAATAAGGTAAACAAATCTGTCTTTTGTTTCATATTTTCACCCTTTCCTCACACACACACACACACACACAACCTCACCTTTTCTAGTAGCAGAAAAAAATGAAACCACAGGTCATCTATTTACATTATTTACATTTGACAGATATTTGTCCTCATCTTGTTTGTTGTTAACACGTTTCGGCTGATATACCCTTCAGCCTTCATCAGGTGTCTTGGGGAAATTTTGAGCCTGGGTTCTCATTCCTAAGGTATTTTTCAATCTTATTATTATTATTATTGAGGTCCCTGCCTGGAATTGAACTCGGAATCTTGGGGTTAGTAACCCGCACTCTTAACCACTTAAATATAGAACTGTACCACAGGTCATCTGTTTGTCTATTTTCTTACTCATTTCTTTTGACAGTGCATGCCAATTTGACATGTGCGGCCGTTAAAACTGTAGAGTTAAAATGTCAAAGAAGCCTCTTCGATTTTGCCTGAATGTCAAACTTGTACACCTTATTTGTTTCACCCTCAATGCCTCTGTCTTTTGCCCAAATCTGGACCTCCCGTGCAGGTAGCATGTAAAAACACCTTTGAGCGTGGTCGTTACCAGTACCACCTGACTGGCCCTCATGCTGGTGTCATGTAAAAGCACCCACTACACTCTCGGAGTGGTTGGCGTTAGGGAGGGCATTCAGCTGTAGAAACTTTGCCAAATCAGAGTGAGCCTGGTGCAGCCTTCTGGCTCACCAGCCCTCAGTCAAACTGTCCAACCCATGCCAGCATGAAAAGCGGACGTTAAATGATGATGATGATGATATCATCATCATCATTTAACATCTATTGTCCATGTTGGCATGGGTTGGACAGTTAGACCAGGGCTGGAAAGCTGGAAGGCTGCACCAGACTCCAGTCTGATCTGGCATGGTTTTCTACAAGTGGATGCCCTTCCTAACCGCAACCACTCTGAGAGTGTAACTGATGCATTTATGTGTCACCAGCACGGGTGCCATTTGTGTGACACCAAGGTGCTCTTATGTGCCACCAGCACGGATGCCAATTTGTGACACCCGTATCTGCCATGACTGCAATTTTGCTTGGCTTGATGGGTCTTTTTCTCAAGCACAACATAATGCCAAAGGTTTCAACCATTGCCTCCTTGAGGCCCAACACTCGAAAGGAACTCAGCGACAATGCTTCTGTGAGGCCCAATGCTCAAAAGGTGTTCTTTACGTGCCACCAGCACGGGTGCACTTGGCTTGATGAGTCCTCTCATATATATGTGTGTATGTATGTATGTATATAAAATTTAATAACAGTTTGATTCAGGACCATGCACCTTAGTTTTGTGGGCTCATCGAATGAACCTCTCTCATCAGACTTCCAGAAACCAAACATTACAAATCTAAAATGGCTTCTGGATGTTGAGCCACTGTTGATCAATGCAGATCACATGGTGTAATTGATTTGGTAGGAACATCAATTCTATTCCATATTCCTAGGACCACATTCTAGGACCGGATGTTGGTGGTGATTGTATCTAGGAAGTGGAATGTGGTTTATTAGCAACATCAGTTCATAGTTGTTATCTACGTTTGTATTTGCAGTGTGTGTGTGTGTGTGCATATATACATGTGTGTTTGTATCTGCTGTGTGTGCACATGCATCTGCTATGCACATGTCCATTTTTCTGTTGAGAGATACTGCGGATTGGTGGAGTTTGTGTGTGTGAGCATGTGTCATCATCATCGTTTAACTTCCATTTCCTGTGCTGGCATGGGTTTGATGGTTTGACAGGGGCTGGCAAGCCAGAAGACTACACCAAGCTCTGCTGTCTACGTTGGCATGGTTTCTACAGCTGGATGCCATTCCTAATGCCAACCACTTTAGAGAGTGGACTGGGTGCTTTTATGAGGCACCAGCAACAGTAAGGTCACCAAATAACTTACAAAACCCTTCAACTGGGTGGGGTGGCAGCATTATTGTGGGTGGTGGCTTTGTGCCAGGTGACGAGAGAGGTTAGAGTATGAATAGAGGGACAAGAATAGGGGTCTTGCAGTAGAGAAGAGGGTGAAGATGTGATGGGAGCATACATTCAAGTTAGAGGGAGGCATATATATGTGAAATGGAACCAAAGATTGGATAGGGTGAGTGGACACAGACATTTGGTTATGTTAGGGAATGTTTGAGTGGTTGTTTGATAAGAAGCTTGTTTCCCAACCACATGGTTCCGGGTTCACTGCCACTGTATGGCACCTTGGGCAAGTGTCTTCAACTATAACCTTGGGCCGACCAAAGCCTTGTGAGTGGAGTTGGTAGATGGAAACTGGAAGAAGCCTGTCATGTGTGTGTCTTTGTCCCTGCTGTTTGACAACCACTATTGGTTTGTTTATGCCCCTGTAACTTAGCAGTTCAGGAAAAAGCGACCAATAAAATAAATGCCAGGCTTTAAAAAGGAAATAAGTCCGAGGATTGATTCATTCGACTAAAAGCTCTTGAAGGCAGTGCCCCAGCATGGCCACAGTCTAATGACTGAAACAATTAAAAAATAACAGTTACTTATACATAAACACACACTTACATATATACATACTTATGTATACACACATACATTATACATTCATATAGACATTTATAATCTTTCTCTTCAATGAGAATCTAACATGTGATAAATGTTAGAAATTTTCCTAAATAAAGTCAGTTCTTGACAAAATCATTTTATTACCAATATTATTATATATTCTCATGCATCCTGAAAAATTTCATGAATATAAATAGAACCAACTTCATATTAGTTCCATAAGTAAAACATTAAAATCCAACCAAATTCTTCAACAACTTCATCTTTAATAAGTTGGTTTATTTATCTTTTGTTTTCAATTTGGTTGTTAGCTTTTGGACTGTTTTCTAATTTTTCCCCTAATTTCTTAAAACATAAAATCAAATTAAATAAAAGAAAAAGAGAGAGAGAGAACAGACTTGTATTTGTAATCCTTTATTCATCTGTTCTTGTATTCCTCTAGAATAATCCTCACAACTCTCGGTCGTGGTAACAATGCCATAACTGCTATTATTAATAGTTAGCCTTTGCTGTAGCTTTTTGGGTTTCATAGTTGAGACATCTGAAAGCCTTTATCTACAATGTCCTTTCCCCATTCTTGTAGAAATGTTTACTCTAAAACATTTCAAGTGAGACCTGGAGGTAATTAACTGAAATACTTGCCAAGGAATTTGTCACAAACACATCCCAGTGGTGACAGTCGTAGGAGTGGTTGTCATGCAAATATGGTACCAAATTAAGTAACAGCATGTGGCTAAGTAGCTGGAGTATTTTGTTCAAGATCGTAAGCTTGCCATGTAAATAATAATATATATTATAATAGAGAAAGCTGCTTATTAATTAGGTATGTAACAATTACTGAAAGAGAGCAATTATTAAAGACTTGACCATTGGAAACATTTTTTCAGAAATTCATGTTCTGAGAAACTTCCTGTAATTTTGATTTCTGAAGTTTATTGAATATTTAAACTACAAATTTTTCACAAATTTAAATATTTGTTGCATTCACTGTGGAGTAGATTTTAATGTTTAATAAACAATATTAATTCATTGCAGGCGCAATTTTCCTTTTTTTTTTTTTTACAACAGTCTTTCACTCTCTCTTGCCTCTATTTTCAATAATGATAATTTAATATATATTCATTTCAATGTTTTCCTTTCAAATTGTAATTGACTATTTGCAAAACCCACAGGTTATTCTATATACGTAATGTAAAAGAATTATTTATTGAATAAATGAATGCTATTCGACAAAATAGCTGTATAACTTTGAGGCTTATGATACGAGGCACAATTTCAAGAATAATATCAGTTTCCAAAGTTTGTTAAATTAATATTTTTGATAAAATACAAAAACAAAAGAAAATTTTTTAATATACCGGTATAATTTGTTTTTTAAAAATAAGTGATTTTGTTGGTATGGTTGTTTGGAACGCTATAAGTCTTACAATAATAACAATGTGATTGCTGCTATTTCTAGCAAGCTAGACGTAGTTTGGGTTATCTTGAAGTTTGTTTAGAGATATATTACAAATATGATAAATTACTGAAAGAAATATTTACTAAGCAAGTGAGATTTTTTTATAAATTGAAGTTTTCAGGAAAATTTACTTTCTGAACTTCCTTTTATTATTGAATATTTCAAGTTCACAAATTTAAATATTCAGTACAAGATAGTTTTTAATGAGCTTTTACTTATATGATTTTTTTTATTTCATGTCTATTTAATTCATTGTTTGCAATGTTCTCTCTCTCACACACACACTGTCTCTCTAATATAAACACACACACACACACACACACACACACAGAGTCCAGGTTTGATTTCATTATTACACAAATATCACTAGAATTTTGCAATTCAATATGAGGTGTCCAAAAAAATACGTGACTGAAAACGAACATTCAGCAGCAAAGGCACAATAGCAGAGAAAAAGATGGGCAGCTGAATCATAAAACGAGGGCAAAGCAACTGAAAGAAATGTCTGAATATGCACGTAGAGATGGTTCTGCTACACATGAGTGACCGGTTAGGCTATCTTGAGAGGAGAATATTCTACTTCAAAATAAGACACTGAGTCAGCTTTCACTGTCTGTGACTGTTCAGCTTCTCTATTGATAATCAGTATCAAATGGGAAGCCTTCTAAACATCAGTGAAATACAAACACCAGTGCCAACAAACAGGGTGCTGAGAGACAAAACCGAATATTTACAGCAGGAGTACAGATGAAAAGATTTTCAAACTAGGAAGAATTCTGTTATAAGATTAGCAATGAAAGCCAGTTTCCATAATTTTCAAGAACAGGCTGTCCTGTCTGTTGTACAGCCACATAATGCAGCGAGTCTCTTTGACAATGTTTGTTCATACTGCAAAACTTACAGATGGGCTGCTGAATTGAAATCTTTATGTTGCTTTGAGGGGAAGGTAAAACTTGACAAACTGCTCTCCCTCCATAGTTGGACTACCTTGACGTTTGTTCAAAAAAGAGTGATTATGATTGTGATAAAATAATGAAAGTAATATTTACTAAGCAAGTGAGCACAATTATACAAAGAAATAATTAGACATAAAATTATTAGAATTGGGAATCAAATGTGAAAATATTATCAAGTGGCTAGCAGAAAACTGCCTCAAGGACAGTCTTTCTGCTACTAATAATAATAATCATAATAGTAATAGTACCAGGGACTGGCTCACACGGCTTCTGATCTTAACTGATTGGAAGTGTTATCATGTACATTGTTTTGTCTTGGGATAAAAGATGAGCTGCAGCAAATATTCTGCTTAATATCACAGATTTGCTTGTCAGTTGTTTGACTGTAACCAGTTGAGCATGTCCCTTGGTGGCTGATGATATGTGCATCTCTGATCATGAGCAGAAGTAGTGGGGTAGCATCATAGCCATGTGTTGAGAGCAATTCTTTGGGGTTTGAATAATTCACCTTTGGAAACATGAGTGTTTCGTTCAACTTCCTTAAACAAGCCTTATTCAGGGATCTTTTGAGTGGGATGGGCTATATCAATCAGGTGAGCAGGAAACTGCTGGTGTGGTTGGGAGGAAATTTAGCTGCTATTTCTGTTAAAGTGACCCAGCCATAGAATTCCCTTGTCAGTTTGAATTTTGTCCTTGTGTGAACTTTTGTTGTGTAAATAATGTAGAGGGGACAGTTCTTGAAAGGTGGGGAGTAGGTCACCCTCTTTGCTGTGTCTGCTGGATCAAAGGTAACCAGTAAAGGAATGTCTAAATATCCAAGCAATTATCTGATGGTCACAAACTAAGAGGAGGAGGAAATAGCTGAATCCAACTCTAAATTATTCCACGCATCATCAATCACCCGTCACTCACTGCATCCATTCTACCCAATCTTTGCAGCTGTTGTTTTCCTTCCATTCTCCCATCTCTTCCCCCCCCCCGTGCAATCTCACGACCCCACCATCACCATCTACACTCCTAGTTCCACTGTCCCTACTCACTTCCTGTTCACCTTGTACCTAGATCCTGATGAGGATTCTTACCCACCTCTTCTAAATGGGAATAGCCATGTAAGTCTTCTACAACAAAAACCTGTTTACCACTCCCTCCTTTCTCTCATGCTTTAACCCCTCATCTTTTTGCATAAAGCGCCCTCCCTCTATTCATATTTTGAAGGCTTGTGACTCACTGGTGCTAGTGGCATGTAAAAAGCACCCACAACAGACTGTAAAGTGGCTGGCATTAGGAAGGGCCTCCAACCATAGACATTGTGCCAAAGCAGACCTGAATGATGATGATGATAATAATAATAATAATAATAATAATAACATTGAAAAATACCTTAGGAATGAGAATCCAGGTTCGAAATTTCCCCAAGACACCTGATGAAGGCTGGAACGTATATCAGCCGAAATGTGTTAACAACAAACAAAATGAGGACAAATATCTGTCAAATGTAAATAATATAAAATGACACATCAGTGCATTCCATTTGGTACTGGCACTCCATCGGTTACGGTGACAAGGGTTCCACATGATCCAGTCAATAGAACAGCCTGCACATGAAATTACTGTGCAAGTGGCTGAGTACTCCACAGACATGCATATCCTTAATGTAGTTCTCAGGGAGATTCAGTATGGCACCCAGAATGTGATAAGGCTGTCCCCTTTTGAATTACAGGTACAAGTCATTTTGGTCAGCTTGGGGCCATAGTAGAAGAAACTTGCCCAAGGTGCCACACAGGAGCACTGAATCTGAAATCATGTGGTTGAGAAGCAAACTTCTTACCACACAGCTATGTCTGTACCTATGGTTAAGTATCACAAACAAAATCTTCGTGGTCTTTCTTGCATTTTGAGGGTGTGTAAACCTCAATGACCACAGTAGTCTTGTAAAGGGCATTGACCTCACATAGCTTTGAAAAACAATGGGTCACATGCAAGTCAGCGAAATGGCAATGGATTACTAGCGCCTGTGGAGCATCAGATGAAATAGCAGTGGATTGTCAGGGTGGGTTCTGTATCAAACAAAATCACTTTGCAGTGTTTAGTCATGTCTCTTTATATTGTGAGTTCAAATCCTACTGACTTCATCTTTCATCCTTCCAGGGTAAATAAAAACAAGCACTAGTAAAATATTGGCAGTCCTAGAATTTTCAGTATGGATTTCTGCCTTACAGAAGCAACCTTCATAATCAATGTCATTACCGTTTTTGTTGAAATCCTCCTTGCCCCTCTTGCATTGTGAGGGTGGGAAAACCTCAACAAGCACACTTTTCCTTTAACCCTTTCGCTTCCATATTTCTGTTGGGATGCTCTGTGTTTCTTTCAATTAATTTTAAATATAACAAAGAATTTAGTAAAATAACTTGGCTATCATTCAGCTAGTGTTGGGAACAAATTGTGACTAAGGTTTGGTGGAAGATTTTAATTCAAAACTTATGAAAACAAGACATTTTGTACTACAGAGCCAGAAGCAGTTTCAGCTGGGTTGGTAACGAAAGGGTTAAGGCATTGATCTGCAGAAAATCTGTCTCAAACTCTATGTGACCCTTGCCAATCAATGGAAAGTAGATGTTAAAACATTGATGGCTTCAACCTGGATTGAAACCTTATTGCAGTTATGGCTTTGTAGGGATCCTACTTCTTCCTCACATCTATTCACCACATTTTTAGGACTCATAATGATATCACTTTGATTCTTTTTTTTATTCAAGTTATTGACAGCACTCCAAAAAAAAACAAAAATGCAACATTAGTTTGGTTTTTTTTTTTTAAAGAATTCTTAGACTAACAACAATTTCTTTGTACATTTCTTTAAAAAACATTTCTTTTTCTTTTCTTTTTTTTCTTTCTGAAATACAATATCTCTTTAACATAGAACTTGTCATTATGTATGTCATGTCAGAGAAGTCATTTAATAACAAAGAAAGCATCGTGTTTGGTCTTAGATTCAAAAGAACAACAATAAATAAGAACCAATATGCTGCCTTCATTTTTCCAAAGCGTTGGAAGTTATCAGCTCTGTGACCTTTAATAGTGAAAGTGCTGTAAATATGTTGTTGTGTAGTGACAAATGCCGGAACAGAAATGTATCAGAGAATACGCCATCATTATTATATCTGTCATAATGGTATCGTGTGATATCTACTGAGATCCTGTGACCCACAATCTCTATAAAACTATCACCTCTACACCATCTGTCATATATCATAATAGTGCTACTTATCGCATAATAGGTAACTTGGGCAGTATACTTTTGCCATCATTAGTAAACAGTCACTATTAATGCTACTATATACACAAATATAAACAAGGATAAAATCATGTAAATGATAATATCAAGTGGCCAACATGCTATAAAACTGTGGTTAAATTATACTAAAGTAATAATTATATATACACATTATATAATTATATAAGAGAACAGGAAAAAACTCTGCTCCAACATGTTGTAAGAATTGACCAATTTTTGCAGGAGCTAAAGGTGATTTATAACGTCTTTTGGTATATTCTTACAACATGTTGGAGCAGGGTTTTTTCCATGTTCCCTTCTATAATCATCATCATCCCTTATGTATATATATAATTATTATTATTTTAGTATATCATCATCATCGTTGTCATCGTCATTTAACGTCCACTTTCCATGCTGGCATGGGTCGGATGGTTTGACTGAGGGCTGGCAAACCAGAAGGCTGCACCAGGCTCCAATCTGATACATATATATATATACATATATAAATAGTGTTATATATTCTTATTCTTTTATTTGTTACTGTCATTTGACTGTGGCCATACTGGAGCACCATCTTTAGTCAAACAAATCGACCCCAGGACTTATTCTTTGAAAGCCTAGTACTTATTCTATCAGTCTCTTTTGCTGAACTGCTAAGTCACGGGGGGTGTGAACACATCAACATCGGTTGTCAAACAATGATGGAGGGGGACAAACACACACACACATACGACAGGCTTCTTTCAGTTTCCGTCTACCAAATCCACTCACAAGGCTTTGGTTGGCCCGAGGCTATAGTAGAAGACACTTGCCCAAGGTGCCACGCAGTGGGACTGAACCCGTAACCATGTGGCTGGTAAGCAAGCTACTTACCACACAGCCACTTCTTTGCCTATTAATAATATTGTATATACTTAAATGTACCTATGCACATGGTTATGTAAATCTACAGCTTCTCTGTGTCCTCCTACCGAGTTTATCCTACTTCAACTATAGCTGTGTGTGTGTGTGTGTGTCATGAACAGAAGATTGCATGTATGTGAGTGTGCATGTGTAAGCGTGTATTTAGTATCTATCTACGACATAACTTTTTCCCTACCATTGGCTGTCAGTTTCAGTGTTCCTCTATCGACTTCAACCCCTTATATTAACTACTTCTGTCTTTCTTTAGCTCCCTCCTTCTCTATATGATGCAAAGAATGGCTGGAGAAACCAACCAACATTGAAGTCAGCTATTATAGATACAGACAGATGATATCTGATTCGACCCTTACCCTATAGCCCACATTTCCTTGTTATTGTCTGTGATTATGTTATCAAGTGGTTCATAGTGGGATCCCCCTCCCATGACCCAAGTCTTTCAAACCAGCCCCTTTGCACAATTGTTATTATCTGTCATTATGATATCTGGAGAGACCCTGTGGACCTCATGGCTATAAACCCACCTCCTGGAGATGACATTCTTTTATGGCATATGTAGAATAAAGATCAGTAACATTCTTATAAACCCTTAAAATGTAGAGCACAATTTTATATATAATTTCTATTTTGTTATATTTTAAAACATACAGGCTCAATTTTTCTTTTTTACTGACTGAAATTGTAGGTATTACAACCCTAATTTTTTTAGCCTCTAAATTTGTAAGCATAAAGGCTGCTTTTTTTTTTTCTGCCCCTAACATTGTCTGGCATAAACACATTTTTACTCTGAAAACTGGGGCACAGACATTGTTTTTTACTCCCTAAACTTGTAGAGCAGAAAGCTCTGATCATAGAGGCTCCACTAAAATTGTATGACACAGTGACCCTGCATTGTATTTTTGCTCCCTAATATTGTAGAATATGGGGGCTCTGTATTTTTACTGCTGACTAAAAGTTGTTGGCATAAAGGCTCTGCTTCTTCCATTCTCTAATATTGAATAGCATAGAAGGCTGTGTATTTTTCTGCTGCTAAAATTATCTGACAAAGGCACCATATTTTTCTTCCCACTAAACTTGTAGAGCATACATACTTTGTATTTTCTTGCAATGTTGACGTGTCGTGCATCTCTTGTCTTCATCATCATCATCGTTTAACGTCCACCTTCCATGCTAGCATGGGTGGGATGGTTTCACAAGAGCCAGCCAGGCAGAAGCCTGCACCAGACTTCTGTAACTGTTTTGGCAGGATTTTTATAGCTGGATGCCCTTCCAATCACCAATCACTCAGCAGAGTGGACTCAGTGCTTTTTAGGTGGCACAAGCACAGGTGTGGTCAGTAGTGGTCAGTAGTGCTTTTTACGTAGCACAAGCACAGGTGTACACAATAGTCATAAATGAGTGTCACCAACAAACAAGCAGTGTCCTTTGTGGTCAGTCTTTCTAAGGTAATATTGTCTTACTTGAAAACAGGTGAGGGTCCAGCTACAGCAAAGACACTTGGCCTTCGAAAATCTGTCTTAATGAATTTTATCTGACCCATGTGAACGGAAAGGTGAATGTTAAAACAAAGAGATATATCTTCTTAGTTTCTGTCCACCAAATTCACTCCCAAGGCTTGGGTTGGCCCAAACCAATGGTAAAAGACATTCTCTCAAGGTGTGGCAAAATGGGAAACTTCAAATCACCTGGTTGAGAAGTAAACTTCGTACTGTATAGCCATGCTTGTGCATGTGAGTGCAGGTATGTATATATATATGTATATATATATATGTATATATATATGTATATATATGTATATATATATATATACAT
>NC_142929.1:190888567-190948987 GCF_046866305.1 Octopus bimaculoides | reverse complement strand
ATATATATACACATATATATATCTATATATACATATATATATATATACATATATATATATATACATATATATATATATACATATATATATATATATATTCTTTTATTTGTTTCAGTCATTTGGCTGTGGCCATGCTGAAGCACTGCCATTAGTCGAACAAATCAACCCCAGGACTTATTCTTTGTAAGCCTAGTACTTATTCTATTGGTCTCTTTTGCCGAACTGCTAAGTTACAGGGACAAGCACAGACACACACAAATATATACAAAACAGCATAGTTATTGACTGACAAATTTTCTCCAAGCTGTACACAACTTCCAAATCATCCCGGAATAATGTATGAAAAAAAAAAAAAATCTAAATCCAAGGTCAGTTTGGAATAAAAGTAAGGATTCAAAAACGAGATGTTGAAAAGCTGATAGTTGTACTGAAATGTAAGCAGAGATGAAGTGTTAGTGAAACATCAGTTTGTGATTTCATCTCGTCCTCTTTCTCAGATGTCAATTTCAAAGCAGTATATGTTATGACTCAAGTTGTTAATATCCTCAATTTATAAATAGTATTTTCAAAAACTTAGTATGCAGCATAGAAGGTGGGAGAATAATTTATTCTTTAAATGTATCATATTTAAAGTTGTTTATATTTCAAAATAATGTTCAGGTTATTATGTACTCTATAAATTGGGCTATTAATTTTGATAATGTTTGAATTCAATGAATGTGAAAGACTTCCCTGGGGAAACATTATAATCACTTCTCTCTCTCTCTCTCTCACCTCCACACACAATTCTTCTTCAACCGTAAAATTACATAAGTGACTCAATGGCCAAACGAATGTATATACGTGTGCTTGGGTTTGTGTTAGTGCCTCTTTGTTCTGACACCAACTAATAGCAGTAAATGAGTGTTGTTGTCATCCAAGTGATGTGCGATGTTCCCAATCATCCGCATCTTTGTTTAACGTCGGTTTTCCAGTGCTGGTATAGGTTGGACGGTTTGACTGAAGACTGGCGAACCAGGAAGCTGCACCAGGCTCCAATCTGATCTGGCAAGGTTTCTACAACTGGATGCACTTCCTAACACCAACCCCACTCTGAGAGTGTAGTGTGTGCTTTTTATGTGCCACTGGCATCGGCCATGTTCAGATGGTGCTTATTATGTGCCACTGGCATGGGAGCCAGTCAGGCACAACTACGATTTCCATTTTGATTTTACTTGACTCAATAGGTCTTCTCAAGTGCAGTATATCACCTGACAATTCAAGGGTACTTTTAAACGGGCTGGTTATACGACATTGGTATCGGCCACATCTGTGAAAACCTGTCTGGCAAGGAGAAAATATTATTTTGCTTTGAAAATGGATGAGTTGGCAATGAGAAGCAAGCATCCAGGTGTAGAAAATCTGCCGCAACAAATTCCACCTGACTCACACAAGGGCAATATTAATATAATAATAATCCTTTCTACTATAGGCACAAGGCCTGAAATATGGGGGAGGGGATGAGTTGATTACATCGACTCCTAGTACGCAACTGGTACTTAATTTATTGACCCTGAATGGATGAAAGGCAAAGTCGACCTCGGCAGAATTTGAACTCAGGATGTAAAGACAGAAGAAATACCGCTAAGCATTTCACCCTGCATGCTAACGCTTCTGCCAGCTCCACTGCCTCATAATAATAAGAAGAAGAATTTCAAGAAGACGATCACTGTGAAAATTGGTAGCTCATTTTCTTGTCAATGTAGATTGTCTCTCATCTTTATTCAAGATCTGTAGTCCTTTGTCTAGAGCAGCTTCAACCTAGCAGGATCCATTTCGATTTAAGACGAAAGCATTAAAATATCATCACAACTAATTGATATTTGCCATTATCTCATTAAAAGGTTTTGTTTGATATCCACCATTGTTCTTGTGTTGTCAATTAACCTAGTAATGTGGCTTTCTTCCTCCTTTTCCTCATCAATCAGCCCATATTCTCTAGCAGTCCAGCATCTTTAGTTAGCTTCTGTCATCTTTCAAAGTTTGCCATTTTGTGAGCAAAAGTGATCTTTTTTGCATTACATAAAAAAAAAAAATTTAAACATCTAATAAAGCAGAACAAAATATATTTATTAAAAAATGATGGGGCATGAAAAATTTATTACAATTTAAAACAAGAAATTGAATGCAATTTTCTAAATCCACCCCTGCCTTGCTCACCCCCAACTTAAATTTATAAACAAGATGATCATAACAACATTATAGCCATAATCTGCTCACCCAACAAACACACACACATGCACACATACATCCAATATGCACACATACATCCAATATGCACACGTGCACTTGTGATTTGCTGTGGGTATTAAATCAGTCCCCTCTCAATTGATCTGCATGAAGTTATTAAAATGCTGCAGATTGCAACAGTTTGTGGCTGTGTGTTTGTCGGATGTTCAAAGCTGTTTCATGCTGTTTATGTAATTCCATTCAATCAGAAAAGAAACTAAACCAACATTACCACTGACCCAGTGGGGTTTAGAGTAAGCGAAAACATTATTTGCTGCCTTTAATAATCCCTAGCATAGGTTTCAATTCGTACCCCACTCTACTCCCATGGTCTGAGAGGCTCTGTAATGTGACCTGTGTGGTGGGGAGGCACTGCTTTCACTCCCAAGACATAAATAAACAGTTACACAATTTGCAGATGATATTGACCCAGGACTTGACAGAGTTTTATTTGTTGAAAGGTGAAGTTGACCTCAGCAGGATTACAATGATAATGACATTGATGATGATGATGATGATGGTAGTGGTGGGGGAGTGCATTTCATTACGCCTTTGCCATATTAACAAATTAAAAGAAAACGAAAAGTTAAAAACAACAGTATGCATGGCTGTGTGTTTTACAAGTTCCCTTCCTAATCATGCAGCTATGAGTTCAATCCCAGGGTAAGCTTCCTAGCTCAAGCTGCAGTTAAACCAGTTCCCTGAGGGAAATTCTGTCTGTCTCTCTGTCAGTCCATCTCCGTAACTCTCCATCTATCCATCACGCTGTCAGTCTATGTTGTGCTTTCTCCCTGTCTCTATCTCTCCTTTTGTTTTTCTCTCCTTATTTATTTATCTATCTACCTATCCATTCCATCAATGTATCTATTTAACCATCCACTCATCTTTTCTGTCTATTTGTCTGTCTGTCACTGTATATATAACTTAGTCTAGTCCATTCTGCGGAAATGACTCACCAAAATCTCTGAACTCTTGTAAAGATCATGGTACTGGCCTTCTTTTGATTAAGCCATAAAATATACTCAATTAAGCATTTATTTACATCTCTCTCCATTCCAAGTTCAAATCTCACCAAGTTTGACTACGTCTTTCATTTCCACACATCCTGGGACACCGTTAAATACCATTCAAGATTATGTGTCAACTACACCCCACCCTTCCTTCAATTTTGTGACCTTGTGGTAAAAACAGAAATAAATTTAGAACAACTTCAAATCCATGCTTCTCAATCATTTATTAATTATGGACCCCTTCGGTCACTGTTTCATTCCGGTGGACCCCTTCAGTTACTGTTTCATTCCAGTGGACTCCTGTTTTTATTCAATGTTTTAAAATTAGTTTTATAGATACCTCTTTCAAAATTACTATTTTATTCCGCCTTACCGGCACATGAAAACAACATTTGAGAGTGGTCATTGCTAATGCTGCCGGACTGGCTCCCATATAGGTGGCACGTAAAATACACCTTTTGAGCATGGTCGTTACCAGAACAGCCTGACTGGCCCTCATGCAGGTGGACGTTAAACAATGACGACATTAACTTGCATCTGTAAAATATTAGAGAAAGAAACCTGTTTCTTGCAATGAATATATTTAAAGCAAAATTTTCTCATGGGCCCTCAAAATACTACTGTGAAGCCCTAATTTATTGCTTTGCTTGCATGAACCCCCAAGAATCTTACTTGGACCCTGGTTGATAACCAATGTTTTAAAGGGTAGGGAGAGAGAAAAAAACAAAGAAAGACTTAGAAGGAAATCTCCAATCTACATATTTCTACTGTTTTCTCATTTCAGGTAAACAATCTGACAGCCTCTCTAGAAAAACCAAGGATGCGTATGTCAAAGGTCATTGAAAGGTAATTTGCTTACAATACCTGTCTCTTAGTGGTTGTTGTTTAACACACATACCCATGCATGATTCACCATGGTAGATCGCTAAACACTAAAACTTTTACGATTTTTCTCTCTCTGCTTATTTCTGTGTTCCTTTCTGTTGAAGAGCGTAGGTTCAAAACGTAAAAGACTTTCTCACTTCCCAAGCATTAAACTAATATATCTGTTTGTTGTTTACACACCTGTCTTCATCTTTTTGTAAATTCTCACTATACAAACACACACACACACAATACCTATGTTTCCTTATTTAATAGACATACATCATTTTAATGTCCACTTTTCCATGCTTGCATGGGTTGGATGGAATTGAGGCAGAATTTTCTATAGCCAGATGCTTTTCCTGTTGCCAAACCTCACCTGGTGCTGGTGTCACATAAAAATCCCTGGGGCTGGTTCCACATAAAAAGTATCCAGTACACTCTGGATAGTGGTTGACATTAAAAAGCACATCCGCTATAGAAACCAAGCCAAAACAGACGATTGGCACATGCTGCAGCTCCTGGCGTTGCCAGCATGGGAAATGGATATTAAATGATGATGTACACCCACACACACACAAATGAAAAAAACTGAAAGAAATTCTGGTAAATATTTTGTCCAGCAGAGTAACAATTCTGCCAGCTCAATGCTTGTAATATAAATAAAAGGTAGAAAGTTAGAATCTAGGAACAGGAGTGGCTGTGTAGTAAGATGCTTGCTTCCCAGTCACATGGTTCCGGATTCAGTCCCACTGTGCAGCACCTTGGGCAAGTGGATTTGACAGGCGGAAACTGAAAGAAGCTTGTCGTGTGTGTGTGTGTGTGTGTATTTGTCTGTGTTTGTCCCCTTTCCCCACCATCACTTGACAACCGATGTTGGCATGTTTACGTATCTGTAACTTAGCAGTTCGGCAAAAGAAACCGATAGAATAAGTACTAGGCTTACAAAGAGTAAGTCCTGGGGGTCGATTTGTTCGATTAAAAGCAGTGCTCCAGCATGGCCACAGTCAAATGACTGAAACAAGTAAAAAGAAGAAAAAAAAGAATAAGAAAGACAGAGGTAAGGACTGAACTCGGACCTTTTGCCACAAATACAGGAACAAATGACGTTTCTGGCTAAAATAAAAGCAAAAAGAAAGCAAAAAAAAGCACAAAGCATATGTATATAGCCTCCCCACTCCCATCTTCATCATCATCGTGTTTTCACATCCGTTTTTTCTGTTTGCGTTGATTGGCCAAGTTTTCTCCACTGCAGCAGCTCACCACTTGTTACAGTTGTTTGTTTGTCGTCTCCTTCGTTAGGTTCAACCTCGTCGGTTATTTATTAGATGTCATTAATGGCTAGTTTCGTTGGGGTTTTCTTTTTTCTCTCTCCTTTTTTTTTCTTCTTATTTTTCTTCCTCTTTCTGTGACCACTTGTAGAAATTAGACAACTCATTAAGTGGATTCCACAGACGAAAACAGAGAAAATACAGTTTGAAAGGGCAGAATATTATTATTATCATTATTATTATTATCATCATCATTATAACTTTTCACTCATTATCAACGGTAAATTAACTTGTAGGACGCTGAAATGTTATTTAAGCACTTGTGAATTCAGTACAAAGTGTTCCTGCCATTATAATAATAATAATAATAATGATAATAAGAAATTCGGTATTAAAAAAAAAAAAATTCAGTAACAAAAGTAAAAATAAGAAGATGGTAGAATTGAGTTTAGATTTATCATATTCCACAGCCTCTTTTCTTTTTGTGAACGTCAGGTCCTTTCTTTTCTTAAAGAGATTCTTAGAGACACACACGCACACGCACACAGTTATATAGAAAACATAAAAGTAAAAGAGCCGGATTTAATTTGAAATGGAAATTCCATCTTCAAGGATAAAAAGGTATGGAAATGGCTGCTTCTGTCTTGTATCTTGTGTTTCTTTGTCCTTTCTAATGTGAAGAATGTATGTAGATATGCTAATACATAAACCATTATGGATACATGTATACACACGTGTGTGTAAGTGGTTGTAGATATATGTGTACATGTAACAGTGTAAGTTTGTGTTTATAAATATATAGATATTTGTAAGGAGGTGTGGTTGAGAAGTTTACTTCCCAATCACATGGTTCCAGGTTCAATTCCACTACGTGACACCTTGGGCAAGTGTCTTCTACTATAACCCCAAGTCAACCAAAGCCTTGTGAGTGGATTTGGTAGAGAGAAACTGAAAAAAGTCCATGATATATGTGTGTGTGTGTGTTTGTCTCTTTGTTTCTACATCATGTGATAGTTGTAAACGAGCGTCGCTATCATACAAAAGCATCATTCATTTCAAACGTTCTGCAAATAATTATCTGGCCGTGGGGAAAATATTACCTTACTTGGAAACAGATGAGGGCTGGCAGACAGATGAGGGCTTCAAGTGTAGAAGAACTGCCTAAATAAACTCAGTCTGATCCATGGAAACATGGATAAGTAGACCTTCAAATGATGATGTATGTAGATAAATAAATATATGTTTCTTCATTGTTTAACATCTGCCTTCCATGCTAGCAAGGGTGGGACGGTACCACAAGAGCCAGCCAGGCAGAAGCCTGCACCAGACTTCTGTGACTGTTTTAGCAGGGTTTTTACAGTTGGATGCCCTTCCTAACACCAACCACTCAGCAGAGTGGACTTAGTGCTTTTTACATGGAACAAGCACAGGTGAGGTCAGCTTTGGTAAGGTTTATAGGTTTTTATATATACATGTGCACATGTACATATATGTATATATATGAAGATTTGTATGTATAAATACTTGTTTACATAAATGCATGTTTGTGTATGTTTTTAAATTAATATATGTTTGTAGATATATACATGTGTGTGTGTGTGTGTGTGTGTTGTATGTTCTTTTCTATTTTTAATTATTTGAAGTCCTCCGGTAAGGAAGGAGTTGGTTTCTAATAAAGCTATAAAATTCCATCGTTGAAATGTAGATAACAAAGACAATGTCACATGCTGAACTTCAGAACAGTCTTGTATATTTTTACTGTTCTATTTACAAATTGTATTTGTAATGATATGTTAGCTGGATGATTTCTTTTTCTGACAACCTCAGCTTATCCAGATTGTCACTTAGACATTCACTAACAAAACAAAGTGCGCAAATTATTATTGGTGTAAATATAAATTTAGAAGCTGGAGGTTTCAAAGCAGTTGTCTGTAGTTATCCTGTTTCTTTATGATTTTCAAAGTGGTATTCCTATCAACAGGGCAGTTGACCTCTATCACAGTACATAACTTCTTGGTAGTCTGAAATGACTATATCGGACCTGTTAGGCTTGCACTTGTATTGATGAGGTTTCTCTATGTATTCAGTAACAGAGGGGTTTCTCTATATTTTTTCCATGACACTTCTTTTTTTCTTTTTTTTTTTTTCCAAATGTCCTTGTATATTATTTCAGTGCATTAGGTGGTAGCACCTTGATAACACATCCGACAGGCTCTGCTGATCATATGTGATGTCTCCCACAGAAATGTGACATAATCAGCATTTTTCAATCGCATCTTGAGGCTCCAATTGTTTTACTGTCTTGTTTATTTATCCTAGCTGTCTCCTACGTGTAATGTGGTGGTCATAAGTCCAAGAAAGGCTGCACCTTCATGCCCTTAAATAGTGTCATCTTCAAGACTCTGGGGAAACATATCTATGCATGGCCCTTTTTTGTTCTTCTTTTGGTATGCTGAGTGATTCACATGTGGGTCTTCTTTGAAGTACGTTAATCCGACTCATAGGATATTCTTCCATTTGCTTTTCAACACAAGGTTTATATATTCATTTTTGCTGCTTGGGAAATAATCTATGGCTTTTGAAGGCTGTCTGCTCTGATCTTGAGTCTTTACCTTCTTCATCTCTTCTTAGATAGAACCTGTCAATATCACTGTTTCTGTAGACATTTCCAGTTGATGTAGGACCTTGCAGGTTTTAATATCTAAGGAATAGATTTCCTCTACAGAGCAGTCGAGTATCCCAAATCTGGGATCGGCACCGGTATGCAAATGCAATGCAAGGTACGGTCTTGTTGTAAGAGGAGAACTCCAACTGCCATATTTTTGTCAATGTGGTGTAATATTCTCAGGTCACTGTATGTATGTATGTAAATGCTTGGCTCTAAGATACTAAATAAATGAATCCATCAGTTTCAACAAAACCAGTGGTAACTAATGGCCTCTCTCTTAGGGTGAAGGGTAGATTGTATGATGTTAGTTTATGAACAATAATGTTACATGGAAGTGAAACAGGACATGTGAAGACAAGAAGTGAATGTTCCACTTGAAGTGCAGTGTCAGTGTGAATGTACAGGGCATAAGAGACAAGAGATGCAATGTGAAAGAGACAAGAGATGCAATGTGAAAGAGACAAGAGATGCAATGTGAAAGAGACAAGAGATGCAATGTGAAAGAGACAAGAGATGCAATGTGAAAGAGAGAAGACTATGCTAGTATAGTCATATGATACATATGGATGAGGACAGCTGGATATCACTAAAAGTGGAGGGAGACCCAGGAAGATGTGGGATGAAATAGTGAAGACTGACCTCAGGATGTTGAGCTTCACGAAAATGACAAGGGCCAAGATGACTGGTGATTTTCTGTGCTCAAGGAGACCCATCTAACTTGGTAAAAATGAGATTTTCAAAGCATGTTGTTAATCTCTATACCCCACTCCAAATTTGTACCTGTCAAGCCATCCCATCTTTGTAACACCCACCTCTTTGTCACCCTTCTAACTATTTCTTTACTGTTGTAATTATATGAGAACAGATCTTTACATATTCCTTTTTATGTGCTACCAGTATTACTGCCTTGGAACCACTTTGCTTACCACCCATCCTGAACTCACAACATCATCCCTTACCACCAGATGTCCACTGAACACTCCTCTCATATCTGCCATCAATGCCCCTTTTTTTTGTAATTTGCTATATCCACCCCTATGTACCTCTGTCTTCTGTCACTGTACATCCACTCTATCACCAACACTTTACCTCATCTCGCTATTTTGCAGCCATGGTTTCATTTTACTATTACTCTCCAGCCTCCACTTTCTTTTATGCATTTATTACCACTTATCACTTCCCCATCCATGACCCACTCCTATTTCCCTTCCACTCCCCACAAACTGAGATTCACAGCTTCCACTTTTGTCCTCATCTCTACTCTGTTGTTCTTCCACACTCTCATGGTCCTACCTCTCCATCTTGCCACCCTCTGTGCCCCAATTCTCTCTCTATCCATTTCTTGTACCTTGAGGGTAGGCCTTGATACCATCATCACCACCACCACCACCACCACCACCATTTCTCTCTTTCTTGCTTGGTTACCCATGTATTTCCTCTACAGCAAGACACCTATTCTAGTCCCACATTCCTGCACCTGGCACAAAGCCACTTCCCTCAATACTGCACTCCCACTCTGTCAAGGGGTCTCATCTTGTGAATTACTTGGTGACATCACTACTGCTAATGACACATAAAAAGCACCCAGTGCACACTGTAAAGTGGCTGATGGGAGGAAGGGCATCCAGCCGTACAAACCTTGCCAAACCAGACACTGTATACCAGTGGTTCCCAACCTGGGGTCTGCGGACTTCTAATGGGCCACAAATATAGTACTGGAGGTCCATAAACTAAATTCAATCGCTAGCCACTAAAACTTTTTCTATTTTCTCTCCCTCTTTATTTCTGTGTTCCTTTCTGTCAAAGAGCATAGGCTCGAAACAAAAGATTTTCTTACTTCCTGAGCGTTAAACTAATACATCTTTTTGTTGTTTACACACCCGTCTTTGTCTTTTGTTTTGTTTATTTTTTTGTAAATTCTAACTATATATCATCATCATCATCATCGTTTAACGTCCACTTTCCATGCTAGCATGGGTTGGACGATTTGACTGAGGATTGGTGAAACCGGATGGCAACACCAGGCTCCAATCTAAATTTGGCAGAGTTTCTACAGCTGGATGCCCTTCCTAACGCCAACCACTCATATATATATATAAAGATAAGCACAGTAAAAGGGGTCCGTGAGAAAACTCATTCAAATAGAAGGGTTGAGCACCATTGTGAAAAGGTTGGGGGCCACTGCTGTATAGCAACAAAGCCCTCAGCCTTGCCAGAACCTGTCAAACCATCCAACTCATGCCAGCATGGAACACAGGCGTTAAATGATAACAGACACCTCAGACAATAAATATAAAAATTTTGATAATTATGTGTGTGTGAATACACATGCATCGTTACCATCATCATCATCATCAATCATTTTACAACAGGAAGCCTAGACTTTTCCAATGAAATGTTACCCATGATGTGATAGAGGCTTGATTTTGAGGTTTCCCTTCTCTGATTTGTTGGTTTTAATGGATTCTCAGACACATACATACATAATTTTAGGTTGTATGGAACACAAATAGCCTCAGGAGACATGCATATAAAATCACACACAGATAATCATATAATGCCTACAGGCATTCAGATGATGTTTAGTCGATTTTAAAGACAGGCTGCATTTATAAACTCACACAGATGCAAGCATTCTGATATGTTTTCTAGCAAAAACAGTAATACCTACTGAATTTTGAAAGCATCAACAATGTCAGTCTGAACTGAATGATGGAGTATGATGATGATCATCATTTTTTAACGTCTGTTTTCCATGCTGGCATGGGTTGGACGGTTTGACAGAACTGGCGAGCCAGAAGGCTGCACCAGGCTCGAATCTGATCTGGCAAAGTTTCTACAGCTGGATGCCCTTCCTAACACCAACCACTCAGAGAGTGTAGTGGGTGCTTTTTATGTGCCACCGACACAAGGGCCAATCAGGAGGTACTGGCAACAACTGTGCTCAAAAGGTGTTTTTTTGCATGCCACTTGCATGGGAGCCAGTCTGGCGGCACTGACAATGACTACGCTCACATGTTCTTTTTCACGTGCCACCAGCATATGTGCCAATAAGGTGACGCTGGCGATGATCACGCTCATATGGTACTTTTTACATGCTATCAGCACAGGAGCCAGTCAGTGGCCTTGGCAATGATCACGCTCTGATGGTGTTTTTAATGTTCCACTGGCACGTGTGCCAATCGGGCAGTACTGTGTCGGCCACATCAGCGATTTTGATATCAATGATTATGTAGAAGAGTCAGCTCAGTAGATTATGAAGTGAGGTATCTGTGTTGATAGGAACAGGATGAGATGTGCATGTGAATGGTTAGAAATGCCAGCAGAGGTGTGTGTGTGTGTGTGTGGGCACAAGCATGGTTGTGTAGCGAACTTCACATGATGATAAATAGTTCATCATCGTCATTTTACTGTTCCCTTTTCCATACTTGCATGAGTGAAATGAAATTAATTTTGGCAGATTTTCTACAGCTGGATGCTCTTCCTGTCACCAACCCTTACCTGTTTCCAAGTTAGCATTTTCCCATGCACAGACATGTTTTCACAGAAGATTGGAAGTGAGTGACACTGCTTGTATGGAGGTAACACTTGTCTACAAACTCTCATGTCACACACAATCTTCTATCACTTCTTTCAGTCATTAGACTGTGGCCATGCTGGGGCAGCACCTTGAAGAATTTCAGTTGAAAAAAATCAACCCAACTACTTTTATTTTTAAACATGGAACTTATTCTGTCAGTCTCTCTTGCCAAACTGCTAAGTCTAAGTTATGGGGACTTATACACGAACATTGGCTGAAAAGCAGTGGTGGGCGGAAACAGACATAAAGACACACATATATATCAATGTCTGTGTGTGTGTGTGTGTGTGTATATACACCACACTAAGTATTGTTTCTAACTGTCAGGTCATATCTTAATTCAAACATAGCCGTGCCTTTCCATTGGACATTTCTATACAATTTTTGCCTTACACGACTTATTGGGAGTTAAAATTTCTAACCTCCTTACCCATCTATAGAGGGAACGTCTCTGAATCCTCTTTTACTTATATTCTCAAATAACCATTATAGCCTTTAGTTTTAGTTAATACCTAACTGGACTAACACATCTCTTTCTTTCTCATGAGGATAAATATGAATCTCCAAGATCCTATTCTGCTACTTCCTTTCTTAAGTCCTTTGTAAAAATTTTGTTTATGCTTCTTGCACTGAAGAGTACATTCACATATAATTAATTTAATTGATTTAATTAATTCAATTCAATCATGAATTTGCATGATTTTTATATCTCTGTACGAAACGATTGTCTGCATGAATTAAACTTCTCTTATATACTTTAACATCTTCTCTTCTCCATTTTTAACAAGGGAGGGGGTCAACTTCAATTATAACTTTACTCTACTATTTATTGAGTACTCATCACTGTTTATACTACTACTACTTATGCTGTTACTTGTAAATATATTGAGGAAGATTGAAATAGTGGGAAAAATTGATTAGATCTGATCTCATGATGCCGGGTCTCACAGAAAGAGATGACAAAGAACCATAAGTGGTGAGATTCTGTGCTGATACGGACCTAGTCAACCCACAAGGATGTGGGCATCATGATGAAGAGCATATATTTTAAGTTGTATTAAAATTGTTTATCATTTTAACTTCAAAGAAATGGAAAGCAAAATATTTAAAATTTAGTTCAATCTAGTAATTATTTATACATGTGTATGTGTGTGCATATATTAGGAAACCCTCCCTATATACACCACATGTGCCTGCGTGTATGTTTTTATGGGTATGTATGTATTTCTGTGTGTAAGTATGGACATACCAATGTGTTTGGTGATATAAAGTCAGTGACTGATGTTTAGCAGATGACATGATACATAACCTAATCGTACAAACCCACGCCTCTCCATGTAGCATCCACTCCCATCTACAATATTTCTATAGGAATTGATGACAAGAGTGTCTGTCAATGAGTTAATTGTTAAAAGAGGAAGCAGCTGTCTTAATTAGATACACTTAAATAATTGCTGTCCCAAATAGAGGACATTAAAATTGTTCTCCTTCTTTGCCCAGCCACTTGTTCCTGCTACATCCTCATGTATGTTTATCATCATCATCATCATCGTCGTTGTTTAATGTCCGCTTTCCATGCTGGCATGGGTTGGACAGTTCGAGTGAGGACTGGTGAGCCAGAAGGCTGCACCCAGGCTCCAATCTGATCTGGCAAAGTTTCTACAGCTGGATGCCCTTGCTAATGCCAACCACTCCGAGGGTGTAGTGGGTGCTTTTACGTGCCACCAGCATGAGGGCCAGTCAGGTGGTTCAGGCAACAACCATGTTCAAAAGGTATTTTTTACGTGCTACCTGCACGGGAGCCAGTTTGGCGGCATTGGCAACGACCACGCTCAAATGTTGTTTTCACGTGCCACTGGCACATGTGCCGGTAAGGTGACGCTGGCAATGATCATGCTCAAATGGTGCTTTTCACATGTCACTGGCACAGGAGCCAATCCATGGCCCTGTCAATGATCACACTCGGATGTGCTTTTAATGTTCCACTGGCACGAGTGCCAATCAGGCAGTACTGTCATCAACCTCGTAACATGCATTTCAAAGCTCCTATACATTTACCAGCTACCATATGCCATCATTGGATCATATTTATGTATGTAATTATTTATATAATAATTTATGTAATAGTATATGGAAAACTCAGCAACTACCAGCTGTTACCAATGCACAGAAATAATTGTTGGGATTAAAACCTGTTCGTCCCATCTTCTTTTATAAATTTTTATCTACATTTATTATATGTCATCATTTTGCCTCTGTTTTTTTCCATTAACATAACATGGATTTACTCGGAATGTTTCATCATTTGTTGCTCTCTCTGTCATCTCTTGCAACAGATTCAGCATCATGTGATGCTTTTACCATTTCTTTCTATGATTTTCTTCTTTTGCATGCTGGCACATCTTCAACCAATCATCATTCTTCATACAGATCAACTCTCTCCTAACAGCACAATCTTTGCAAGCAAAATACTAAGACAAAATTTGTTGCTACTAATACGAGAGACATTTAGCCCTTTCATTACCAACCCGGTTGAAGCCTGCTCTGGCTCTGTAGTACAAAATGTCTTGTTTTTATAAGTTTTGAATTACAATCTTCCTCCAAACCTTAGTCACAATTAATGTTCCTAACACTAGCTGAACGATAACTAAGTTATTTTACTAAATTCTTTGTTATATTTAAAGTAAGTGAAAGAAACACAGAACATCTCAACAGAAATATGATAACAAAAGGGTTAATGTCCATCTTCCATGCTTGCATAGGTTGCATGGTTCAACAGGGGATGGCAAGGCCAGGAGCCACACCAGGTTCACTGTCTATTTTGACATGGTTTCTACAGCTGGATGCCCTTCCTGATATCAGCCACTTTACAGAGCGTATTGAGTACTTTTTCTGTGGCACCTTGAAAAAAATCACTAGTGTTGCAACTAACCATCATGGCTGAATAAAAATTCATTATATGCAACAGAAACAGTATTAAGTTAAAACAACCATCTGTATATCATACTTAATGCAGATAAATGGCAAAAAGCAGTGGATAGATGCTGCTGACAAAGTCCAGTGAGGCAAAAATGCACATCAAGCATTCTCACAACTGCCGTTAGATGATTTACATCTACTAATGATATAATTGTGTTTTTAAATCAGTATGTCCATATGTGAAGGCGCATGGCTCAGTGGTTAGAGCGTTGAACTTATGACCATGAGGTTGTGAGTTCGATTCCCAGACTGAGCTGCATGTCGTGTTCTTGAGCAAGACACTTTATTTCACGTTGCTCCAGTTCACTCAGCTGTAGAAATGAGTTGCGACATCACTGGTGCCAGACTGTATCAGCCCTTGCCTTTATCTTGGGCGATTGGTGGCGTGGAGAGGGGAGGTTGATATGCATGAGTGACTGCTGGTCTTCCATAAACAACCTTGCCCGGACTTGTACCTTGGAGGGTCTCCGATGTCCATATGAGATTATTTCTTGATGAATTCCACAATTTGCCTTTCACAATGGTTCTACATTAAGTATGATACACAGGTGTTTATTTTAATTTAATACTACTTCTGTTGCACATAAAAGATACATCTATCTATCAGTACACACACACACACACGTGCATTTACATGCGTGTGTGTGTGCAATTGTGCATAGTTACAGACTTTCAAGCAAAGATATTTCTGTGTGTTCATAGAAGAAACCTTCCTCCCCTCCTCCTCCTTCCTCTGAGCACATAAATCATGGCCTGATATATCAATTATATATTAGGCACACTTTACTAAGTCACTACTCTCAACAGGAGATGGTAGACACGATAAAAACACACGCACAAATGCACACATGGTGTGAAAGGGATGAAGAGAGGTAAGAGGGGGAGAAAAAAAAAATGACCGAGAGGAAGGGGGGGGGGGGCATTTGCATCAGCCGACAACTTATAATCTTATTTTACACTCACAAAGCAACTCTGAGGAATCTGGTATTGGTCGGTGCTTCTGTTTCATTGTTTCTAAGTGTGTCAAGATGGAAGAAAGATTAAAACATGTGCTTATGCATCTTTGTGTAAATAAATATATTTTGTATGTATATACTTATGCAGGTGTATAACTATATGTATGTGTGTTTGCGTAAATATATATGTATGCATAATTTGTATCCACACACACATATATTTACTTATATACATGTATGTATACATCTGTTTTCATACATTCATGTATGTATGTGTGTGTGTGTGTGTGTGTGTGTGTGTGTGTGTGTGTATATATATATATATATATATATATATATATATATATATATATCCTTAATTATGACAATGTATAAAGTACATGCGTGTGTGATGTAATTATATAAATATATATACTCATTTCTGGGTTGATATTTTTGTATACATAACAGTTCATGTAAACCTAGATATAAATAAACAATGCTGTATGCACGTATATATATCTGTTATATAGTTATATAAAAACATCCATTGTGACACCAGGGCAAACATTTGCTGGCATACAAGGTAAGGTGGGTGTGTAAAACATTTATTTCTATACATCCAGGCACAGGCATGGCTGTGTGGTAAGAAGTCTTGCTTCCTAACCACATGGTTCCAGGTTCAGTCCCACTGTGTGGTACCTTGAGCAAGTGTCTTCTACTATAGCCTTGGGCTGACCAAAGCCTTGTGAGTGGATTTGGTAGATGGAAACTGAAAGAAGCCCATCACACACACACACACACATATATATATATATATATATATATATATATATATATATATATATATATATATATATATATGAATGAATAGGTTTGTGTCTGCATTTATCCCCCCCCCCCATTGCTTGACAACCAATGTTGGTGTGTTTACATCCTCATAACTTAACAGTTCAGCAAAAGAGACCAATAGAATAAGTCCAGGGGTTGATTTCTTTGACTAAAGGCAGTGCTCCAGTATGGCTGCAGTCAAATTAAATATTAAAAACAGAATAGTTGGATATTAACCCATTCAGTCCCAGAGTTCTTAAATTTCTGAATATTACTTCAAAATTTTTACAAATGATTGAAAATAGGTTAAAATGAAAAAAATAATAATTAAATCTCCCTTTACTTCAAGCAGAAATGGAAATATTCAGTGTCCTATGAATAGGACACGGAGACAATGTGATATAGCTTATTTAATGTTTTCATTTAGTGTCCTATTTATAGGGCAGTGGGACTTAATGGGTTAAAGATCTTGGTCAAGACAACTCCATTGATAGTTGCATGCGTGACAGGTGGATGACAGGTGGATGACAGGTGAAATGGGTTTTGTGTGCTGTGAGTGGATCCACCAGGAAATGGTTAAGTCATGGGATTGGGATGAGTGACGTTATGGTGAATGGCAGACGAGTTCAATTCATGATCCGGTTGGGGAGGAATAAAGTGTGTTAAGACAAGAATAACAATGACAGTGATGATGATGATGATGATGTCAGCAACAACAAGAAATACATTCAAATCTCCTCTGGAGATCTGATAATATTGGTTGAAGTAGTTTTATGGGTGTGTCAGAAATAAAGAGGACAGGATCCCTGAAGCTGTTAGCACTAATAAATAATGGCATCATCATCATCGCCGTCATGATTTTAATGTGCTGGTAGGGGTCGCAGGTGACAGTTGTACGATGGCACAATGGTGGTGATGATGATGATGGTTTGTGTGATGGGAATCTTTTATTTTTTACTCGTTTCAGTCGTTAGTCTGTGGCCATGCTGGAGCACTGCCTTGAGGAATTTTACTCTGGTACTTTTTGTAAAGCATGGTACTTATTCTATCGGCCTCTTTTGCTGAATCACTAAGTTAGAGACAAAAACACGCCAACAACACCAGTTGTCAAGCACTTGTGGGGCACAGACATAAAGACACACATACATTATATATATATATATATATATATATATATATATATATATATATATATATATATATATATATATATGATGGGCTTCTTTCAGTTTCCATCTACCCAATCCACTCACAAGGCTTTGGTCAGCCCAAGGCTATAGTAGAAGACATGCCTAGGCAGCCATACAGTGGGATTGAACCTGGAAGCATGAGGTTGAAAAGTAACCTTCTTACTGCACAGCCACGCCTGATGGTGGTGATGATGATGATAGTTGTCATGATGATGATGGTGGTGGTGGTTGTTGAAGTAATGAAATTCTAATAAACACACGTGTTTCCCATTGAGATTTCATTTCAACATTGTTGTTCTAGCAATACTTGTAGTCATCATTCCAGTCTAAACGACTTGTCTTTAAAAACCTCAATACCTGATGATCATTGGAGGTCTGTCTTCCCTGTTGCCATGGGTTGCACAGTTTGACAGGACTCAATGGGTCCAAGGGCTGCATCATGCTCCAGCATGACCACAGTCAAGACAAACAAAAATGACCCCTCAATAGGGGTTGGAGTAGAGAAAGAGGCAGAATAAAAACTGTTTCTATCAAAAAGTCAAAATATATAAGAGGTTAAGGTAAACGGAATCTACCGATCTATACATTTGATATCATTTATCAATCAGTGGAATATTGGTTTTTTTTTATAGAATTAATGAGATTGTTCTTCTATTTTACAGCTATCAGAATCGGGTAGAGCAATATCATGATTTTGATCCATTCTTCTGTCCTCCTCATCCATCCAATCCATGGATTACTGATGATACCACAGCCTGGACAGCAAGCTCAAACTGGTGAGTTATCTTAAATTATTCTTAAAGAGGTGGTGCCCCAGCATGGCTGCAGTCTAATGACTGAAACAAGTAAAAGAATATTTGAGAGAGTAAATCTCAAGCTAAACCTAACTTCTGCTGATCCTGTGGAATATCCACAAAGTTTTCCTCATACATTTCTGACATGGTTTTCCCTTCATCTTACTCTGAAGTTTTTTTTTCTTCTTCTTCTTTATCATTATCATCAAACGTCCATTGTCCATAATGGCATGGGTTGGACGATATGACCAGGGCTGGTAAGCTGGAAGGCTGCACCAGACTCCAGTCTGATTTGGCATGGCTTTATACAGCTGGATGCCATTCCTAATGCCAACCACTCTGAGAGCATAATGGGTGCTTTTACATTCTACCAGCACAAGTGCCATTTCCATGACATTTCCGAGATACATTTACATGCCACCGGCACGGGGACAATTTGCGTAACACCAGTATCTGCCACGACTGCAATTTTGCTCGGCTTGATGGGTCTTCTTCTTAAGCAGAACATAATTCTTACAGGAATAATTTCACTCAGTACATACAAACATCTAAGTAGACACGGTCTTTTGAGAGTTGTCGTAGGCAGCACCATATAAGGCTGCAGACTTCTCAGTTCAATGTTTGCAACTTTATCCATTAAATCCTTTGTGCTCTTTGTCAATACAAGGGATTTCTGCACTGTCTCTGCCAGATTTCACACACAAGTATTGATTGAGATTATGATAGACAACACTTGCCCAAGGTTCTACACTAGTGGTTCCCAACAACGGGCCATATGGCCCTTGGGGAGGGCTCCATTTAATATTTAAAATTTATCTGCAATAAACTTTTTTTCTTCTTTTACTTGTTTCAGTCATTTGACTGTGGCCATGGTGGAGCACCACCTTTAGTTGAGCAAATCGACCCCAGGACTTATTCTTTGTAAGCCTAGTACTTATTCTATCGATCTCTTTTGCCAAACTGCTAAGTTACGGAGACGTTAACACACCAGCACTGGTTGTCAAGTGATAGTGGGAGAGACAAACACAGACACACAAACATGTACACACACACACAATATATATATATATATACGATGGGCTTCTTACAGTTTCTGTCTACCAAATCCACTCACAAGGCTTTGATTGGCCCGAGGCTATAGTAGAAGACACTTGCCCGAGGTGCCACACAGTGGGACTGAACCTGGAACCATGTGGTTGGTAAGCAAGCTTCTTACCACACAGCCACTCTTGCGCCTTAATAAACTGATTATATTTCTACAAAACACAAAATATTTAGACAGTCTTTTATGCAATTCCTAATAATATTTAATCATGAAAATATAATAGGAATTTTCTAGATATTGAATGGTTACAAGTCTCAACCCCACCACCACCACGACCAAGTACAATAAGAACTAAAGGGGGTTCATAGGTAAAAAAAAATGGTTGAGAACCACTCCACAGTGGGAATGAACCTGCTATCATTTATGTAAAATTTCATGCTTACTCACATCATTTTTCACATTCCTCTTCCATGCTGGCATAATCGGGATGGTTTGACAGGATCTGATGGATCCAAAGACTGCATCATGCCCCTGTGTCTATTTTGGAATGGTTTCTGCCACTGGGTGGCCACTTTGCAGAGTGTATTCAGGGCTCTTTTTGTGACACTGATTACCAATGTGTTGGTGCTTCGTTGAGAGAGTGACTTCTAATTAGAAAGAAACACAAAGGAGGAGTAATTAAAAATTATGTAAGGCATGTAATGAAGGTTAGATGATATTGAGGCTAATTGATAGCAGAGCCAATCAAATGAGAATAATTATGTTCACAGGTTACAGACCTAAGATTAACTCTTTTGATACTGTGGTGGTGATTTGAAACCTCAAATGCTAGATAATCAGTCAGACACCAAATTCAAACCATCTTAGTGATTAGATGACCAATCAGCATGAAGCTGTGACATGATGTGGTTTTCTAGAATGTTCTTTCTTGTATCTTATAAAAGACTGTTTTGCTGCTCAATTAATCACAGAGTGTTGAAGGTGGCTGTGCAATATGTTCCACCACTCTTACCACCAGGTGGATCCAGACATTTGTACAGACAACTCCAGGTTCTTAGACAGACGGAACTAAACCTAAACATTCACATAATGTCTCCTAAATAACTTCTACAGATGCGGCACAGTTTCTCTCTCTCTCTCTCCCAGTCAACAAACATTTATGCAGTTCGTTGTAAATAGCCAACACCAAATATCTTTATGTCCGGCAATAAAGATGTAGTCAAATGTTCGTGGTTTGCTTCAATTAGTATTCATGCAGCCAACTAACTAATTATATCCTCATTGGCCAGCTCAACTCATGCAACAAACAACAGGTGACAATACGAACCTGCTTAAAACAGCCTTTGGTTCAATGATATAAACTTTCAGTTTAAGTGATCCAAATTAAAATAGAAATTTGATAACAAAAGTATTAAAGTGATCTAAATTAAAACCCTCTTTCAAAATTCCATGATAATTTATGTTCCAAACACCAGGTTAATAACAACAAAGTTATTTTTCTTGATTC
Organism: Octopus bimaculoides; assembly: GCF_046866305.1. Lineage (NCBI taxonomy): Eukaryota > Metazoa > Mollusca > Cephalopoda > Octopoda > Octopodidae > Octopus > Octopus bimaculoides. The sequence continues at coordinate 190,928,045 of NC_142929.1, read as the reverse complement.
ATTATTTTCAAAATTAAATGAAACAAAGGCAGCATATTTCAACAGAAATTTGATAAAGTAAAAGTTTCAAACACTCTTTTCATTCTTCCAGCCTTGCATATTGATCCTAAACATTTGTGATATAATCACCTGATTGCCAGACTCTTTTGCACTGAAAGTTGCTTCAGTAAAATCACATCCAACAAGTCATCAATCCTTTTATATTCGTCCTTCCCAATTTTCTCTCTCTCTCTCTCTCTCTCTCTCTCATTTTTTTGATTTTTATTATTTCATGAATGTCTTCTAAACTAATTGTTTGTCATTTATAAGAAATGTCATGCTTTGTAAAATATTTGATTTAGTTTAACTTATTTGCCTTAAATTATGTCATGGTGCTATACATGATTATTTATGACTAGAAATTTAAAGATCTTCATAATAAATAAGCAAAAAAAGAAACATTAAATATATTCTATGGAGTGGCTACTGCAGTGAGAGCCACTGGCAATGCCATTGCAGTTGTGTAACCATGAAGCCTGGCTGAACATACCATTTATTCTGGGGTGTGCAGCCCATTACTTCCTCCTACTGCTTAATTCCCCACCCCCAACACTATGTTTTTTTCTGTTTCTTTGTTTCCTTCTAATTAGATTGTGATAAATAAAAGTCTATCAGGATCATTATTGGTTCTATGCATCTTCTTCCCTGGTCTTTCATTTAAAATTCAAATTTCTTATTCTGCTGAGATTTATCTAGAAATGATTATCTCCCTTGCAAATTACTGGCCACCAGGGCACACCATATATAACTTGTTTGTTTTTTCGTTTTTGTTGCCGTAGTGATCAACCAACTGAAAAACGGGTTAAGATGTGGAGCTTTGGCTTACATGAATTACTCTCGGACAGAGCTGGACTCGTCTGCTTTGAATCGTTTCTCAGGAAAGAGTTTAGCCATGAAAACATCCACTTCTGGCTGGCCTGTAAAACCCTCAAGTCCTGTGCACAGTCTCAAGTGGCAAGTCAGGTCGAGAAAATCTATGAAGACTTTCTGGAACGTGGTGCTCGCTGTGAGATAAACATTGATTGTAAGACAATGGAGGAAGTGCAAGCAAACCTCAAGAAGAAGCTATCCAGGTGAGTTTTATATCTTTTGTTTCATTCATTAGACTGCAGCCATGCTGGGGCACCACCTTGAAGAATTTTCAATTAAATAAGTAAAAAAATTTTTGTAAAGCCTGGTACTTATTGTTTGTCTTTTTTCCCAAACCACTAAGTTATGGGATGCAAACACACCAACACCAGTTGTCAAGCGGGTGGGGGGGGGAACAATGACACACACACATATACAAACAACAGGCTTTTTTCAGTTTCTGTCTACCAAATACACTCACAAGTTTATAGTAGAAAACACTTGCCCAAAGTGGCACATATTGGGAGTGAACCTGGGACCATATGGTTGAGAAGCAAAATTCTTACTACACAACCACCTAATTAGCATAAACAGTATAGATGCAGGTATGGCTTGTAAGCACAGATTTGGCTGTGTGATTAAGAAGCTTACTTCCAGCCATTTGGTCTTGGGTTCAGACCCACTGCTCAGTACCTTGGGCAAGTGTCTTCTAAAGACCCAGATTGACCAAAAGTTTGTAAGCAGATTTTGTGGATGGAAACTGAAAGAAGCTTGTTACAGGCACAGGTGTGGCTGTGTAATGAGAGGTTTGCTTCCCAACCATATGGTTCCAGGTTCAGTCCCACTGCATGGCACCTTGGGCAAGTGTCTTCAACTGGTAGACAGAAACTGAAAGAAGCATGCATGTGTGTATGTGTATGTCTGTCTGTATTTTTTCCCCACCACCATCACTTGACAACGAGTGTTGGTGTGTTTATGTCTCCATAACTTAGTGGTTTGGCAAAAGAAACCAATAGTGTAAGTACCGGGATTTTAAAAAAATAAAGTACTGGGGATCGATTCATTCTACTAAAAATTCTTCGATGCAGTGCTGCAGCATGGCCAAAGTCTAATGGCTGAAACAATTAAAACATAAAAGGTGCTGTGTGTATGTATATTTACTCTTGACATCACATGATGACTCTTAGACTAAAGCCTTTAAGGTGGTGCTCCAGCATGACTGCAGTCCAATGACAAACAAGATAAAGGATCTAGATAGACACACTCATACGTGTGTGTGTGTGTGTTTTCATGAATAAGTTGTTGGAAGAAATATATTGCTTCTAACAGCTGTGGTCCCTTCCTACTGTGAACCACTCAGCCATGAAGCTGAAATGATGTCAGTAGACTTCGTTCAGTCATGCAGTCAGTGGGTGTACACAGTTTTAAGTGCCTTTTTCAGTGTCTCCACACAAAACATGTAATGAAGCGCACACTTTGGAGAAAAAGGACAGCCCCATAATTCATACAATTCTGCCATGACTACCTTAAAATTTAAAAGGTGATAGATTGCCCAAAAGATGACTAAGAAAACCAGAAACTTTACAAACAGCTGGCCACTCACAAGCTCTAAAATTCCCACCAGAATCACACACACACACATACCCAAACTTATAAGAATCTCGGTTACCAGCAAAGCCAAACTTCTTTAGAAAGAGATGATGGAACTGTAGCAAGAATATTTGTCTATAATTTATTATTTTTAATTTAAGCCTGGTACTTATTCTATTGGTCTCCTTTGCTGAACCACTAAGTTACAGAGACATAAACACACTGACATTGGTTGTCAAGTGGGGGTGGGGGTCAAACACAGAAACATGCACACATATATATATTAGACAGAATAAGATAAAGCCGTGTGTATGTATATATATATTTATATACATACATGACAAATTTCTTTGTTTTCTTCTATCAAATCCATTCACAAGGCTTTGGCAAGCCCAAAGTTATAGAAGGCACTTGCTTAAGGTGCCATGCAGTGGGACACAAACTTCTTACCACACAGCTACACCGAGAGAGAGAGGGAGAATACCATTTCCTAAACGTTTGTGAAGAGAGATTGAACAAAGCAACCCATGATTGAAAACTGCTTAACCATTTTATCATACCTGTTTTCCCTCTCTCTCTCTCTCCACACACATATACATATGCATTCTGTAACCTCATGATCGATCTTAAACACACACACACACACAAGAATAATATTGGTAATGACTTTGTAGTTTCAGACAACTAAGCCATCATTGTGTTGTCTGATGATGGCTTAGCCAGCCAAAACTTCTAAGCCACTGTCGATAATATTCTTGTTAAAAAATAACAAATTTGTACTCTTCAAAAGTATAGAGTAAGACAGATTAATGTAAAACTGTTTTTATTATAAAGGATCATGAGATCCCTTTAGTTTTGTCGAAGATGTTACCTCCCCGGTGTTGGTGCCACAAACAAAAACAAAGGTCCCAATACACTCTGTGAAATGGTTGATGCTAGGAAGGGCATTCAGCCTTAGACACCAAGCCAAACATTAAAAATATATGTACAAGATGTGGATCTCTTCTGACTCATCTAGGCGAGTTATGCCACCAAATATATGCTGACTCCAACCATGACAACCCATTGTCAGTGTGGGCATGGATGCATAGCGAATTTGAAACCAGATTACTAGATAGCTGAGCAGACACCACAAGGAGACCACTTTTGTTTCATATGATCAGCAGATTAACTGACCAATCAGTGTCAGGCCATTGTGTGAGTCACCTTTCTAGAACTTTCTCATTGGGCCTTAAATAAAGGTGGTTCTTGGTGGGAATCACAGAAGGTGAGGCAGCTGCTCAACATCTCCATTCTCATTCACCAATGACAGAGAGAAGAGAGAGATTTTGTCACCACAAATTTAGTGAGTGAGTTTTCCAGTTGAGAGGGGCCAACCATGGATTGCTATATCAGTTGAATCACTGTACATCCCAGTGGTATGTCTCTCCCAGTGTGTAATTGTCACTGTTTTTGTGAAAGGACCAACATGGGAGATGTTATGTGCAGTGAATTAATATTGTGGAGCCAGCAAATAAAGTGAGATCACAGCTGTAACCTACACCAGTGTCGCATAACCAGCCCACTCAAAAGTACCTTGGATCATAGGGTGACATGCCGTGCTTGAGGAGACCTATTGAGTCAAGTACATCAAAATCAAATCAAATGGAAATTGTAGTTGTGGTCCCCGTGCCATGGCACATAAAAAGCACCATCCAAATGTGGCTGATGCCAGCTCTCTCGTCCCGACTGGCATCTGCGTCAGTGGCACGTAAAAAGCACCATCTGAACATGGCCGATGCCAGCACCGCCTTGACTGGCTCCCATGCCAGTGTCACATAAAAAGCACCATCCAATCATGGTCGATGCCAGCCCCCTCTCGCCCCTGTGCCAGCAGCATGTAAAAAGCACCCACTACACTCTTGGAGTGGTTGGCATTAGGAAGGGCATCCATCTGTAGAAACATTGCCAGATCAGATCAGACTGGTGCCTGGTGCAGCCTCCTGGCTTTCCAGACCCCAGTCGAACCATCCAACCCATACCAGCATGGAAAACGGACGTTAAACAATGCCGAGTGTTAATTACGTCTACATGCAGCCCTAGAAATACATTATCATTCACCAACAGCAAGCAACTACCCGTGACTGATGCAAAATGACAATGATGATGATGATGATGATGGTGGTGGTGGTGATGATGATTTTTGGCGTGTACAGTGACATTCATGTTGATTGGACAAGTTTGTGTGTTTGTAGAAAGGAGAAGAACACTCTAACAATAGTGATGTCCTTTTGTTTTTATTTTGCAGATATACATTCGACCCTGCACAAAGTCATATCTATACTCTCATGAAGAAGGACAGTTATGCACGATTCCTTCGTTCTGATGAATATAAAACTTTACTTGCCAACGCTGTACAACCAACCAGCAAGAAAAAGTGAGTTTTATTCTTAAAAATTTTGCCTTGTTTTATTTATTTTCCTTTTTTTTTCTTTCGCTCTATTATTTATTTATTTTTATTTTTTCTTCTGGTCAGTCTACATTGGAGGAGATAGTTTAGTGACAATATAGAATTCTTCACATTTTTGGAAATAATCTAGCAGAGCTGCTTGATATACAAGTTTGTGTGGCTGTGTGTGTGCATGCGCACATGTGACTGTGTGGATGAGAAATCATTGAAACCCCCTCCCCAATGTTCTGCTGGGATTTATTTTATTGAAACCCCACCCCCAAGATGAAAGGCAGAATCAACTTTGGTAGAATTCAAACTCAGAATGTAAAAACGAATAAAATGCCATGAAGCATTTTGACTCATGTGGTAATGACTCTTCCAGTTCATCACCTTAATATTGATCTGGTGGTTGTCACACATTGATGACCGATCAATACCCAGAAACTCGGGTCCATGTGTATCATGTCAGGCTGGAGATGGGAAGGCTGACTTCCCTTTGCAAATACTGCTAGGACACAGAAAGTGTGTCAATAGCCAGCTGGAGGAGGTGTCTTCCTGGGGCTACAAGCTACAATAGCATCAACCTTTAAGGGTTAACCACATTTAGGTGGCAAATATACTTCATGATAATGAATATAATTTCTAGTAAACACATACACATGAAGTGTGTGTGTAGCCTTGCATATTTGCTTGACACCATTTGGCACTGTTTATCTCTCCTATGAACAAAATGTCCATCAGGTTCAACACTGGTTCAGCACATGAAAACATTATGATGTTTTAATGTCATCTTTTCCTTTGAGACAGATTTTCTATGGCCGTTGAGCAGCAAATGACACTGCTCGTATGATGGTGATACTCATAACCATCAAGTGATGTTGAGACACACACACACACACACACACACAGGCTTCTTTCAGTTTCTGTCTATGAAACCAACTCAAAGGGCTTTGGTCAGCTCAGGGCTGTAGTAGAAGACACTTGGCCAAGGTGCAATATGATAGAGCAGAACCCAAAACCATGTCAGTGGCAATTAAACTACTTCAACCTACAGCCATTCTTGCACCCCACGGCCATGCTTGCACTCAACGGCCAAGGCAATGGTTTAATAATTAATAAGAACTAAATTCCTGATTTAAATAGTCAATTACTTAAGTGTGTTTTCCCTAATTTGATTGTAATAATTGAATATTTAGTGATTAACTCAAAAATCTTAAGAATTCCTCCTTAATATAATGGTTTAGTTGTTTATTCAAGAATGTTCTACATTTTTCTGGTGTGGCCCTCTAGCTTGCCAGCTCCTGTCAAACTGTCCAGTCCACGCCAGCATGGAATACCAATGTTAAATTATGATGATGATAATGCATCAGCTTTAGCATCTCTTCATTCACAAATGTAAAATTTGTCCTCACCCCCCCCCCCTAGTCAGGTTATTAGATCCATAAACCACAAACAGTTGTTCTCCCTCCCCCCCTCTCTCTACATATACACTAACAACTCCCTCCACTGTCCTTCACAGACCCTTTCCTCCTCTTCCACTTCAACATGTTATGACCAGCCAACCAGCAGACATCAATAATCGTGTCCTTATGCAAACACTACTGTACAAAGCAACTTTTTAGAAAACTAATTATCATCGTTTTAATGTCTACTTCTCCATGCTTGCACGGCTCTGATAAAGTTTATTGAGGCGAATTTTGTATGGCCGGATGCCCTTTCTGTTGCCAATTCTCACCCGTTTCAAAGCAAAGAAATATTTCCTCATAGTCAGACATTACATAATGATACGTCAAGGAGTTACACCTTATAAGATAATATATAAAAGTTTACGTTGTGTTAGAACACGTAATACTGCGTTATTTACCATGAGAGAACCTCTCATATGGACTTGTAGTGTATATGAACACTGTGTTTATCTCAACCATGGCAGACAATTATTACCCATCAGCAATATCAACACAAGTGCTTATATGCACCACAAGTCCATATGAGAGGTTCTCTCATGGTAAAGAATTCAGTACTCTGTTCTAACACAACATAAACTTTTAAGTGGGAGATAAATATTACCTTTTGGTATTATTAGTGCTTCTGTCACTACACACACAGAGGCAGCAACAGGGAAGGTGGACATCAAATGTAGGAGATGCAGTGAGTAGTAAGAGTACATACAAGATAATTTCTTTCAAATGTTAAAAAAAACTCAGGCAGTTGATAGTTTTGTTCCCAGAGTGTTGTACCGGGAATTTAAAAAAGGGTGCAAAATGTTTAGAGAGTTATTCTATTGCTTCTGCTGGTAACAAACGATGTCCATGTCAGAGTTAAGGGTGGATTGTATGATATTTCAGTTCTATATTTAAGAGATGAGGAATTTATTTACATTTGACGGATATTTGTCCTCATCTTGTTTGTTGTTAACACAACATTTCAGTTGATATACCCTCCAGCCTTCATCAGGGGTCTTGGGGATATTTCGAACTTGGGTTCTTATTCCTAAGGTATTTTTTGATGTTATTATTATTCAGGTCACTGCCTGGAATCAAACTCAGAATTTTGGGGTTAGTAGCTTGTGCTCTTAACCACTACGCCAAGATTCCAAGTTCGATTCCAGGCAGTGACCTGGATAATAATAATAATAACATCAAAAAATACCTTAAGAATGAGAACCCAGGTTTGAAATTTCCCCAAGACACCTGATGAAGGCTGGAGGGTATATCAACCGAAACGTTGTGTTAACAACAAACAAGATGAGGACAAATATCCATCAAATGTAAATAATGTATGACATTTGTTTAAGAAGCGCAATGCTACATGGTTGTAAGATATGGGTCTTCGTTGCAGAGAGTTTGAAGAGTTTGGACGGAAATGAACCCAGCATGCTTTGCTGGGTGTGAAGTGTTTAAGCAAACAAAGCACAAATAAGCCAAAAGAGAAAAGCCAGATATGGATGTAGAGCAGGAGAAAAAACTGCACTAGTAAGAAAGAGTAATACTAATGCATGTGAAGGATGTCAGATTTATGAATACATGTTGAATGCACCATGTGATTAGAACAGTACAATAAAGGAATTATAGAAAATATGGAGATGAAACCGTTAGTTTTCAAACCAACCATATCAGGCCCAAATATTCTCTCTGTATTATGTTCAACCCAACCAGATCAGGCCTCTCATACCGATCCTACAGTGTCATTCTTAAAATTAATAATCACATCATCAAAATCTCAAAGCTACAAGATGATGCATGTGTAATTCAAAACAGTGTGAATAAATAAGCAACACATTGGACAGAGTAATCTGAATGCTAAAGGGTTAAGTGGTGAGGACTGAAGGAGATGATTGGTCACAAAGTATTGTGGAGGAAAGAACCCAGTCAACCCCCATTCAAGCATTGACAAACAATCATCATTGTTGTTTAACATCCGCTTTCCAATGCTGGCATGGGTTGGACGGTTTGACTGAAGGCTGGCAAGCCAGAAGCCTGCACCAGGCTCCAATCTACAGCTGGATGCCCTTCCTAACGCCAACCACTCCGAGAGTAGTGGGTGCTTGTACACCCAGCATGTGGGCCAGTCAGGCAGTACTGGCATCAGCCACGCTCAGATGGTGCTTTTTACATGCCACCTGCACGGGAACTGGTCCGGCAGCACTGGCAGCGGCCACGTTCAAATGGTGCTCCATTTTTACATGCCACTGGCATGGGAGCCAGTCAGTGGCCCTGGCAACGATATAGATGTAAAAATGATAATGGCATTGATTGAGATGAGGATGTATAATAACTATATTTGAGATCTCCCCACCCCCATCATTTAGTTTATATTAAATCTTCATATAGCCTCTTCCCTCATTATTCTGTCTTGTATCCCTCATCACACTTCATGTCAGTAAGTCTCCTTACTCCATGTGTGTAAAAAAGTTTTCAGACCCCCGTTGAGAAATCTTTTCTGCTGCTGTCTAACAATCAGGGTAGCTACACCCTTGGGAAGGTGGGAAGGTGCAGATCAGAAGGTGTGTCAAGAGACTGGCTGCCTTAAACTGCATGCCTGATCTAAGTCCCTACAACCGAGGGGTGGGGTGCGGAAGAGATCTTTTCAAGGCATGTGTATATATGCATTTTCAGTACATACATATATATATATATATATATATATATATATATATATATATATATAAAAGCAGGATGGGTTATATAAACAAAACTTACAGAAGTATCTCTTGCACACCACTTCAAATTAGAATATAATTGGAGAAACTGCAGTGTAAGTTTTCTGGCGTTAGGAAGGGCATCCAGCTGTAGAAACTCTGCCAAATCAGACTGGAGCCTGGTGTTGCCATCCGGTTTCACCAGTCCTCAGTCAAATCGTCCAACCCATGCTAGCATGGAAAGCGGACGTTAAACGATGATGATGATGTGTGTATATTATATATATATATATATATATATATATATACACACACACACACACACACACACACACACACACACATATACACCCACCTACCTATATATATAATATATTATATGCAGACGTTAAATGAAGAATATGGTAAGAAGCTTTGAGTCGTATTAAGGATAGGAAATGTATAAAAGCAGGTATTTTCAGTGGATACATATTTTAACCTTGATATAAAAAAGTACATCATTTGTTTGAAGAAACATTCTCTCTCTGGGATCAGAAAAAGGATATAAACCTGACCAGAGAAAGAAAATGAATGTGGTCTTACTAGAAATTTACTTTGCAGTCAGATGATTCTGGGTTCAATCTTTCTGTGTCACATCTTGAGCAAACATGTCTTTTGTCATAGCTTCAGGATCAAACCAAAGTTTTGTGAGGCAAACTGGGTTGACAGAAACTATGGAAGCCTAATGTATGGATTGAGAGACTGGAAATTCATAAAATTCTAGCTTTATTACATATCATGCTGGGTCAGGTATTCATGTGTCTGTGGAATACCCAACCAGTGACATGCTGATTCAACAACCAGATACTCGTTATCAGAACCAACAAAGATCCATTTCAAAATTAAAGAGAAAGTTTGATGGTAGCAGAGTGTCCAAAGTGATGCAAGACGGAACCTGTAGTGTAAGTGAGAGGACAAGAAGCTGTAAAAGATGGATAAAGGAAGCAGCAAAGGATGGGCACTGCTTTGTTTTACATGGGTGAATGATAAGGAAAGAGGGAATAAAAAAAAAACAATCTGCAGACTTCCAAGAGAGAAAAACATTGAGGCAAGTGAGCCAGAACTGGAATGAGATGAAATATTTAAATTTTCATGAACAAGAAGTATTTACATTAAAAGAATAGCAAACCAGCCCGAAATTTTGGGGGAAGGGGCCAGCTGATTAGATCAACCACAGTATGCGACTGGTACTTAATTTATCGACCCCAAAGGGATGAAAGGCAAAGTCGACCTCAGTGGAATTTGAACTCAGAATGCAAAGACAGACGAAATACCGCTAAGCATTTCACCTGGCGTACTAACGACTCTGGCAGCCTGCCGCCTTTAGAAAATGAAATTTTAATAAAGAGAACAAACCATATTAGATAAAAGAAGGGGCTAAAAAGCAAGTTCAACATGTCAGAATGCAAAGTGGTGAATTAATGGCAGGAAACAGAAATTGGTATTTGGCATTTAAGGTCAAAAGGTACAAAGTCCAGTATCCTTAATAAATGGGTGTTCTTTCTTTTATTCTTTTACTTGTTTCAGCCAATTGACTATGGTCATGCTGGAGCACCGCCTTTAGTCAAACAAATCGACCCTAGGACTTATTCTTTATAAGTCTAGTACTTATTCTATTAGTCTCTTTTTTGGCGAACCGCTAAGGTTCGGGGACATAAACACCAACATTGGTTGTCAAATAATAGTGGGGGGATAACACAGACACACAAATACATATATATATATACAACGGGATTCTTTCAGTTTTCGTCTACCAAATCCACTCACAAGGCTTGGGTTGGCCTGCCCAAGGTGCCACACAGTGGGACTGAACCCGTAACCCTGTGGTTTGTGTGGCTGGGAAGCAAACTTCTTACCACACATCCGCACCTGCAGTGTCTATTTTTTTGTAATGGAAACTTTTAGGGGTTCACAAAAGAATGTAAGTAGGTGGTATGTTTTAGCTGGTCAGTTTCTTGTTATGCCTACCTTGACATCATTGTTTTGTTTATCACAGAAGACTGTCTGAGAGTAGCAGAGTGTCTGAAAGGATATGGAAAGGGACAACCTGCAGCATATATATATACAAGAATGGGAATATGAGAGAGATGGCCAAAGGAAGAAGTAGGAAGGAGGATGTGTGTGTGTGTGTGCATACATATATGTATGAGCATATATATATAGGCACAGGAGTGGCTGTGTAGTAAGAAGCTTGCTTCCCAAACACATGGTTCTGGGTTCAGTCCCACTGTGTGGCACCTTGGGCAAGTGTCTTCTACTGTAGCCTCAGGCCGACCAAAGCCTTGTGACTGGATTTGGTAGATGGAAACTGAAAGAAACCTGTCGTGTATATATGTATGTATATATATATATATATGTGTGTGTGTGTGTATTTGTGTGTCTGTGTTTGTCCCCACCACCATTGCTTGACAACCGATATTGGTGTGTTTACGTCCCCATAACTTAGAAGTTCGGCAAAAGAGACCAATAGAATAAGTCCTGGGGTTGGTTTATCCGACTAAAGGCGGTGCTCCAGCATGGCCACAGTCAAATGGCTGAAACAAGTAAAAGAAAATAAAAGAAACAAAAATGTATGCTTGCATATATGTATTTCTTTTACTTGTTTCACACATTGGGCTGTGGCCATGCTGGAGCAGCACTTTGATAGATTTAGTCAAACAAATCAATACCAGGACTTTTCTACATCTAGTATTTTCAGTCTCTTTTGCAGTGGCAGGAGACAAGCACAAACATACATAGGTGTGTGTGTGTGTCTATATATGTACGTATGTATGATGGGCTTCTTTCAGTTTTCTTTTATCAAATCCACTAACAATGCTTTGTTCAACCCAGGGCTATAGCAGAAGATACTTGCCCACACAACCACACCTGTGTGTGTGTGTTTTGTGTGTGAATGCTACATGACTAGAGGGTTACATGAGAGAAGAACATGCACATGTGTGTAGGTATGCTTTAGCAACTGTGTGTATGAATATGTACTCATGAATGCAGCGTTTGCATGCATGTGTTATGTATGTGAGTGTGGAAGTTAACGAGCTATGGAATGAATGACAACCCCTACCACCCCCACCAATCTGCTCACCAGATGACGTTAGCTTAACGAATATATCAGCTCGGGGAACAGCCTTTGGTTAATTAGTGCATGATACAAAGTTGACAACAACAACTATTCCAGCTATATGAAACAAAAACAAACAACAGTACAAAAACAGCTACTATTGAATGGAGTTTGTAACCAATAAGCGACTCTTTATACCAGTTATACTCAAAGTGGGCGGAACCATTCTTGGGGGTGGGTAGTGGAAAATGTTATGATGATACTAGAGGCAAAGTGGTTGGTGGGGGTAGATAGACTCATCTGTAAGGTTTTTTTGTCTTTTATTTAAACATTATCTTTAAAAAAACTTTTAAATGTAGTTTTAAGATTAACTGTTTTTTAGCGACAACCACAACAACAACAGACTTTGAAATATCATTAAGTAAATAAACTAATCTATGGTTATGAAGCTCATTTTACAAGAATGTGGTTTCGAGTTCAGTCCCACTGGGTGGTGCTTTGAGCAAGTGTCTTCTACTATAGACCCCAAGACAACCAATACAGTGAATTTAGATAGAAATTGAATGGCAGCCTATCATGTGTGTTTCTCTCCCCCTCTCTCTCTCTCTCTCTCTCTCTCTCTCTCTATATATATATATATATATATATATATATATATATATATAAATTTTTTGATTAATTGTAAATCAGTTTCAAACATAGTGTTATAAAGCACCTTATTATCTTCAATACAATATATCAAAGTATATACTTTGACATATATATATACACACACAGACACACAGATACATATATATATTAAAAGGAATATAAAAAATTGAACAAGGACAGGTCATTCGGAGTTTTCTTTCCTCAGTCAAGTTCCAGATTATCTTTGCAATTTCAGCTGGTTATACTCGAGATTGCTCCAAGGAAAAATTAAGCTAAGAGCACTAGATTCCTTGGAAGAAAGCAGCGAATGTATAGGAAAACAAGGACAGAAAAAAATGGAGAAATGGTACCCAAATGCAAATAAGGACATTAACAAAAGGTGTCTTTTGACTAAGGATGAATTAAATTAAGCTGGTGTGTGTGGAAGTGAAGCCTTATGGCAGAGACATAAGAGATGACAGGCATGGGAAGGAATATAGATGTTGCATGGATTATAGTCGAAACAAGAAAGAAAGGTCAGGCTTGGCCGAACACCGGTCACGTGAAGAGAAGAGAGGCAGAGGGATAGAAGAATTAGGGAGGGATGAGAAAAAAAGAAAAGGGACAGAGTGAAGTGAAAGAGGAGGGAAGGTGAGAATGAAGAGAAAGCCAAGAAATGTGAGAAAGGGGGAACGAAAGAAAGAAGAGTGGAAAGAACGAAGTAAGTGTGAAAGGGCTGACAGACACACACACACACACACACACACACGGGTGATACAATGAGAAATGAGAACATAAAAAGCAAAAACATAGAAAACGAATGTTTTTTGAACAATGAAAGAAACAAACAAACAGAGAAACGAGACATGCAACATAAAGAACATTCCCTTCGTCAGTTGTCCCCTGTTTTATCTACTCCATGTTTTGAAGGTAATATACAAGCATTCAATCCACTCTGTAAAGGGGTCGGCATTAGGAAGGGCTTCCAGCCATAAAAACCATGCCATTACAGACAGTGGAACCTGGTGTACTCCTCTGGCTTGCCAGCGCCTGTCGAACCATCCAACCCATACCAGCATGGAAGAAGGATGTTAAATGATGATGTGTGTAAACACACAATTTACTTTCACAGACAAAAACCTAATTTGTCTTTTGTTTTTCTTTGTTATTTATTTTTCTTAATTCCTTTTTGTTTTTTTCTTTGCAGGTTCTTCTCGTTTACAAGTACCAAAAAACGTACCCCAACCCCTAGCCCTCTCATGAAACGTAGAGGTAGCACCTCAAGTGACCACTCCGAAATGGGTCTTGGAGCTCCTGGCGCTCCGTGTCATTCCTATAGTACTGGAAACCTAAAGGATCTCGGAAATAACACAGCTGCATACAAGTAACTAAAAGCACCATTCCTTCACAAACACGGAATCGTGGACTTAGTCAACTTGGCCTCTTTTCAGTTTTTGTTTACGGTTTTTCTCCCACTTTTTTGTGCATCATGCCCTTTTAATCATTTCTGTTGGCATTTTTTCTCATTTTTACCCAATTTTTCCTCTTATAAACCCATTTATTTCTAACTACTGCCACAAACTACCAGTTTTTGGTCGCATTTAAAAAAAAAAATTATTTTCACCCTTTTTTTCATTTATCTAATTTTGTTTGTTCGTTATGATAATGTAATTACTGTAATCATTATCATCATCTTGATTGTTATATTGCGGCAATGCTAATTCTTTGTCAAGTTGTTGTAATTACAGAGATCCTTTGTGTGTTACTTGTTCTGTTTCCTTGTTTTTACTATTTTCGATGTTAATTTTTGTGTTTATAATTCTTGTTATTTTTTTTGTTATTTTATTATCATTTATTATTAAATGTGAAAAAAAAAACTATTTTGTTGTTGTTGTTGTTACTGTCGTTTTTGTTAGTTTTTATTTGCATTTTTCCCTTTCCTTTTTTGGTGTGAAGGCATGTTCCATTGTCTCCATGTTTAACCATTATTCTTCTGTTATTGATTCAGTTCTTGCAATCCCCACCAAGCTCCTCCTACATGCCATGCTTCTTCATAATTCAGTGATGGGGTGGTTGTGTAGTAAGAAGTTTGTTTCCCAACCATATGGTTCAGGGTTCAGTCCCACTATGTGGCACCTCGGGCAAGCATCATTTTCTATGACCTTGGGCTGACTAAAGTCCTGTGGGTGGATTTGGTAGATGGAAACTGAAAGAAGCTCATCATGTGTGTATGTGTACATATGTGTGTGTTTGCCCCCCCCCCCCATCCTTGAAAATTAGTGTTGGTGTAGTTACATCCCAGTAACATAGCAGTTTGGCAAAAGAGAGCAATAGAATAAGCACCAGGCTTTAAAAAATATGTGCTGGAGTCAATTCATTCAACTAAAATTCTTCGGTGCCCCTGCCTGGCCACGGTCTAATGACTGAAGCAATTAAAAGATCAAAGGTAATTCAGTGATGAGGTGGTTTTATTACATCATTAGAATTTCACATTATACAACATGCTGAGGGAATGTGCTAGATATAGCAACCAAATCTCAAACTCTGAGTAACTTTTATATATTCCTCCCAACTGTTTATGAGGAAACTTGCTTAAAATAACAGACAGATCTGCCTCAAATCACATCCATCTGTCTCTTATAAGAACTGATACTTTGTAGTAGTTGATATAATAAAAAGATGGGACGGTCAAGGCTGGAAGGCCATTCATCATAAATCTACTGTTATCTAGGCGCTCTTCTTTATCAGCCTTCTTGTGATCCTGTTGCTTGTCTTGTGCACACATATTTTATACTGACAAGACCTGTTTAGTCAAATAAAACCAATATCGTAGCTGTGGCCAATAGCCCCTGACTGGCTACCATGCCAGTGGCACGTAAAAAGCACCCACTACACTCTCAGAGTGGTTGGTGTTAGGAAGGGCATCCAGCTGTAGAAACACTGCCAAATCAGACTGGAGCCTGGTGCGGCCTCCTGTCTTGCCAGTCCTCATTCAAACCATCCAACTCATGCCAGCATGGAAAGCGGACATTAAACAACGATGACAATGTTGATACATCATAGAGAATCAATCCCTTTTCTACATATCAACCAAAACCTGCTCCCAGATGGCAGATCAGTCCACTCTTCATTTCTGCTAATTCAAACTTTTTGTCTTTGCTATGGCTTACTTAATTCTAGCTTTTGCTTACAAGTTGGCTCGTTACTTTCTAAATCCCTGACACATCCAACTGTGAGAACTGTTTTTGACATAAACAAGGTTTCATGGATAACCAGACTTAAACTTTTCTCTTATGGCCAAGAAAACTTTGATAAATTGAAGAGGGCATGAAAGCCAGGCCTGGATAGACACCTAACTGCATGTGAAATTCCTTACTGAAATAGCAGATGATCCTCATTAAACTAATAGTATCCCTGTCTATGACTTTCTCTTGGAGATTATTCCAAATCAAAGTATTTTTTGACACAACTATGACCTGATCACTGTAACCTAGTTCCAACTGTGAATGTCATTTATACAAGGAAAGACGGATAGGTAATAACATAATAAGCACAAGTATGACTGTGTGGTTTAGAAGCTTGCTTCCTTACCATGTGGCTTTGGGTTCAATCCCACTGTATGGCACCTTGGGTAAGTGTCTTGTATAGCTCAGGGCTAGCCAATGCTTTGTGAGGGAATTTGGTAGATGGAAACTGAGAGAAGTCTATCATACATAAATAAATATGTGTGTGTGTGTGCTTGTATGTTTGTATATGTGTATGTTTGTATGTGTATGTTTTTATTTCATCATCATTTAACGTCCGCTTTCCATGCTAGCATGGGTTGGACGATTTGACTGGGGAGTGGCAAACCAGGTGGCTACGCCAGACTCCAATCTGATCTAGCAGAGTTTCTACAGCTGGATGCTCTTCCTAACGCCAACCACTCCGAGAGTGTAGTGGGTGCTTTTTACATGCCACCGGCATGAGGGCCAGTCTGGCGGTACTGGCAACAATATATATATATATATATATATATATATATATATATAGGGTTGGTCAAAAGGCACCTAACAGTAAATCAAAACCATTTAATTCCAAGATTAAAACCAAAAATTACTTTATATGAGACATCTAATAAAGTGACAAATGTTGAAAAAAAAAAAGACAGTGATTTTAACTCACAGCATTCAATTATTAAACATTCATAATTGGAATGAATAAATAAAATTGAATATTAAGTATATATGGAATTTTGATTTACTGTCGGGTGACTTTTGGCCAACCCTGTATTTATCATCATCATCATCATCATCATCGTTTAACATCTGCTTTCCATGCTAGCATGGGTTGGACGATTTGACTGAGGACTGGTGAAACCGGATGGCAACACCAGGCTCCAATCTAATTTGGCAGAGTTTCTACACCTGGATGCCCTTCCTAACGCCAACCACTCAGAGAGTGTAGTGGGTGCTTTTACGTGTCACCCGCACGAAAACGGCCATGCTCGAAATGGTGTCTTTTATGTGCCACCCGCACAAAAGCCAGTCCTTATATTTATATATATATATATACACACACACACATGCATGTGTATATGTGTACCCTTGTCTTGAAATGACATGATGATTGTAAATGACCATCATAACCATACAAGTGATGCTTGTTTCCAGTTTTCTATGGAAAACATCTGACCAAAGGGAAATATTAGCTGGCTTGGAAACAGGTCAGTTTCTTGCCTTAGAAACTCTGACCCGTGGATTTCTACCTCAACAAATTCCATCTGACCCATGCAATCATGCAAAAATGGATGTTAAAACAATGATGCTGATTAGTACAAAACGAAATAAAACATCATCATTATCATTTAGTATCTGCTTTCCATGCTAGCATGGGTTAGAAGGATTAACTGAAACTGGTCAGCTGGAGAGCTGCTCCAGGTTCCAATCTGAGGATACACTAAATTATGGGATATATATATATATATGTATGTATATATATATATAGCAAATTAGAAAATGGAGAGATACAAAACGACATACATCATCCGGTAGACAATTCCAGTGTGTTTATTTATTCCAAAGCATTAGAAAGCATTAGAAAAAAAACATACACATGTAGTAACTATGTGTTACATGTTAATATTAGAGAAAAGAGCAAAAGAACAGTTCCTTACAGCTGTTTGTGCCAAGTGGCAATGAGATCCTCCATGCATTTGGGTATGAATAATTGGATACGCTACCAGCAGTATATTGGATAGGCACTATCCCTCAGTTGGTTGATTTCCCAACCTCTAACTCACAGAAAAAAAAATATATATACATATATATATATATATACACACACACACATATATATATATATATATATATATATATATATATATATATATATATATATATACATACACAAGGCGGTTTTGCAAAGGTTTTGGCTTTAAGTGTATTGAGAAAGACATCGTTGGAGGCTCAACCTTCCGAATTCTTCTGTAAGGCTTAGAAACAATGGCAGCCGCTGCAAGAAGTGTATGAATATGAAAGGGGAATATGTTGAATAAACTGACTGATTCTCCTGTATTTTCTTTCAACAGCCCCTTGTGTGCATGTGTGTGTGTGATTGCGTCTCCCTGTCTTCACATCTCACGGTTATTGTGACAGTCACAAACATACAAACAGTACTTTTTGGTTTTCGTTTGTCTACGTAAACATGTCCAGTCATGGGGGAAATATTATCTTACTTTGAAACAAGTGCAGATTAATAACAAGAAGAGCGTCCAACCATAGAAAATCTGCTTCAACAAATTCCATTTGATCCACGCAAACATGGAAGAGTAGTTATAAAATATGATGGTGAAGATCATATATATGTACATATGTGTTTGTATATTTCATTTTTTACTTGTTTCATTCACTGGACATTGGCAGCCATGCTGGGGCACTGCTTTCAAGAACTTTAAGTCGAATGAATTGACCTTAATACTTTTTTTAAGCCTGGTACTTATTCTATCAGTCTCTTTTATCGAACTGTTGAGTTAGCACTGGTAGTCAAGGAGTAGTAGGGGAGAAAAACACACACACATGTATATATACACATGATGGGCTTCTTTTAGTTTCCATCTGCTTAATCCACTCACAAGGCTTTGTTTGGCCTGAGCCTATAGAAGACACTAGCAAAAGGTGAACCCATAACCATGTGGTTGGGAAGCAAGCTTCTTCCCACAGAGCCATGCCATTACCTGTGTGTGTGTGTGTGTGTGTGTGTGTGTGTGTGTCACATCACCGGCAACATTTTTTTAGTAGCAGTAGCCCAAAATAATAATTATATATCACAAGCAGTAAACACACTTCAGCTGGTAATCTAAGTTAGTTTGTGACAGGGAATTGAGGAAAAAAAATCTTAAATATAAGAAATAAAATGGAAAATGGTTGCTACAGAAAAACGAAAGAAAAAAGAAAGTGGGAAGAGAAGACATAAAAATACTGCAATTCTGTAAAATGGTGAGAAACAATCTTAGGAATGGTTCTTAATTCCTGCAATTCTTATCTTTAAATGATGGAAATTCAACATTTCTTATCAATGAAAGTAGCAGGAACCATCTAGCTTATTTCTATATAGCTATACTGTCGCTTACACACACATGCATCACATGTGTGTATATATATATACACACATGCATACACATACGTGTACATCCATATACACACACACGTGTATGTGTATTATATGTATATGTATGTGTGTATATATATATATATATATATATATATATATGAAAATACCATGGGTAGATGCAGGTGTGGCTGTGTAGTAAGAAGTTTGCTTCCCAACCACATGGTTCCAGGTTCAGTCCCACTGCAGAGCACCTCAGGCTATTGTCTTCTACTATAGCTACAAGCTGACCAATACCTTATGAGTGGATTTCGTAGATGGAAACTGAAAGAAGCCTGTTGTGTGTCTTTGTGTTTGTCCCCCACTACTGTTTGACAAACTAGCATTGGTGTATTTATGTCCCTTTAACCCTTTAGTGTTCACATTATTCTGCCAAAATTGATGCTTTTTTATCCACATTGCTTTGAACTAATCATGTATTATCTTGTAGCTATGAGATTTTGATAAGGTAGCTGCTAATTTTTAAAACGATATTGTAGGGTTGGTGTGAGAGACCAGATCTGGCTAGTTCTAACATAAAACAGGCAGGATACTTTTGGCCGGATATGGCCGGTTTGAATGCTAAAGGGTTAACTTAACAGATTGGCAAAAGTGACTGATAGAATAAGTACCAGGCTTTAAAAAATGAAGAAGTGGGGTCGATTCATTCTACTAAAAAATCAAGGTGATGCTCTAGTATGGCTGGAGTCTAATGACTGAAACAAGTAAAAAATAAAAACTGTTCAATTTGCTTTGCTATCATGAGGTCTAGGGTTCAAATCCAACTTTGTGGTACCTTGAACAAATGTCTTTACCTGAACCTCCAGTCTCTCTGAAGACAGAGACTGTTTGAAGGGACATCAGATAGAACCTGCATTACAAATGTCTCATACATCCAGCCTGAGAATTACATTATTAATTCCACATGTGTCTGGAATACTCAGCCTTTTAGACTGTAATTCAGTAGGGGAGAGTTTCTGAGTGGTCAAACAACTGAAAACTCATAGAAATTGTTGGAAATCTAGTTGCTTTAGAAATTTCCATATATGTATGCGCATATATACACAGATAGACACATACATACATAGATACAATCAGTTGAGCATGTCCCTTATTGGTTGATAATATGTGTCTCTGATCGTGAGTAGGAGTGGTGGGGGGAAAACATATTTGCCCTGATTAGTGAGGGATTCTTTGAGGTTTGAACAATTCATCCCTGGAAACATGGGTGTTTATCATCCTTAAACAACCCTTATTCAGAGACCTTTTGAGCAGGATGGGCTATTCTGTCTGAAGAAAAAGATTCTAACTGGGCCCCACCTGCAAGGTCATGCGCTGTTTAACTCCATATGAAGTCACCATTTGTGCACGTAGGGTTGTGATGCATGTGCCTGGTGTACCCTTACCAGATGGGTAGTCATGATGGGTACATTGGGCTTCTTATATTTGTGCCCGAACATCAGATGGCATGTGCTGCTCTTTCTATAACATACATGCATATATATATATATATATATATATACACACACACATACATATCTACATACATAGATATATATATAGATTAGTACTTAAATATGTGTGTATGCTTATGTATATGGTATAAATGTGTGTGTTGTGTGGGCGTGCGTGTGTCAGTATAAACACACAAATAGACACACCTTATATGTTAACAGACATCAGTTTCTACTTCGAAGTGCTGTCTGCCAGGCCTAACTAAGTCATAACACTCTACACCCAAATCATCCTCAGTTAGGTTTGAGATGGTTGGTCTCCTCTCACTTGCAGATGTCCTTGTCTATTCTCCTATTCTGATGACACAAAAATCCGTTTAGATTCATGATGCCCCATTGAATACAAGAAAAAGGCCAATAAGGAAATTTAAAGATGAATTTATTATCAGAATTGTGGCCTAAAGGGTCCGAAAGGGGGCTACGACAAGTCTAATAATTATACAGAATAAACAGGAAAGAAAATAATTATAACCCATCTTCTATGTATTTCTTCCATTACCTTCACTTTATGATGCATGATCCAATGTGGGAACTTATTGACTTGCAAGAAATAGCAGCCAAATCTTCAAATCACATCCTACTATATTCTTTTACGTGTTTCAGTCATTTGACTGTGGCCATGCTGGAGCACCACCTTTTTAGTCAAAGAAATCGCCCCCAGGACTTATTCTTTGGTCTCTTTTGTCGAACTGCTAACTTATGGGGTACATAAATACACCAGCATCAGTTGTCAAGTGATGGTGGGAGCGGGGATAGGGGGACAAACACAGATGCAAAAACACACATAGCAAATCCACTCACAAGGCTTTGGTTGCCCCGAGGCTATAGTAGAAGGCACTTGCCCAAGGTGCCATGCTGTGGGAATGAACCCAGAACCATGTGGTTGGGAAGCAAGCTTCTTACCACACAGCCACACTCCTGCGCCTATATTTACAAAAAAGAAAATTGGTACTTTACAAAATGTTGCTTTCTGATCTGGACACAATATAGCAATGGACTGTTGATTGGCAACTCAAGTTGGCTGTGAACAAGGGCACTGAAATCATTTTAGGAGGAAAAAACTTTGAATTTACCAACTCCATCCACATCAACCTTAACCCATTCAGACTTACTCTGTCAAATGTAATGCTTATTTATTCATATTGTGTTGAACTAATCATGCAACATCTTACAGCTTAAAGATTCCAATGATGCGATTGCTTATTTTTAGAATGACATTGTAGGGTAGGTGTGAGAGGCCAGATCTGGCCAGTTTGAATGTAAAACTGAATAACTGGGCTGGATATGACTGCTTTGAATACTAAAGGGTTAAGAAGTCTACTGGTGAACATGACCCTGGCATTATTGTCAATAATTGTCTGCATTGTACAAACCACATTTCTAAAATGATCAAAAAGTCCACAGGTTTCTTGGCATCACTCACTAAGGACTTTGTCAATCACTAACTGGCCTTCCAGTTGAAACTACTATTTATAAGTCACATAAAAAGCATTGGTGCTGGTGCCACATGAAAAGTACCCAGCACACTCTGTAAAGTGGTTGGCATTTGGAAAGACACCCAGGTGTAGTAGCCATACCAAAATAAACAATGGAAATGGGTGCAGCTCCTGTCAAACCTGTTGTTAAAAAATTAAAAAATGGCCCAACATACCACATGCTGGGACTGAACTGGAGATCTCAAGATTATGAAGCAAACTTCTTAACCAATCAGCCATGCTTATATTCATTTGCCCATAGGTCTGCTGGATCACAGCTAACCTGCATTAAATACAAACAACAACACATCATACCTGAATCCATCAACCCATGGTTAAACAGCAACCACACAAACTTACTCAAACCCATGAACTTATTTATCCCCACCCCCTCCCTTTTATTCATCTTGTAACTTGAGGCTATGTCACAACACCATCCTCTTTCTTTTCTAACTGGGGTAATTATGTATGCCCCCTACAGCAAGATACCTGGTCCTGTTCCCCTAGCCCACTTTAACATCTCATCACCTTACACAAAGCCACCTTGCCCTCTTCAGTGGAAGGGCCTTGTCCTGTGAGATACTTGGTAACCTCACTAGCGCCAGTACCACATACAAAGCATCCTACAAAGTGACTGGCATTAGAAAGGGCATCCAGCTGTAGAAATCGTGCCAAAAGCCAATGCAAGAGCTGCTTCACATAGTCTTCTGGCCTGCCAGCCTCTCAAACCTTCTAACCCATGTCAGCATGGAAAACTGGATGCTAAGTGATGATGATGTCATGCATACACTTTCTTTTTATCTTTTCTTGTTTCAGTCTTTGAACTGTGACCAAGCTAGAGCACTGTGGGTGTGTGTACGTATGGATATATATATATATATGTGTGTGTGTATGTATATATATAACCATCATCATTGTTTAACATCGACTTTTCATGCTGGCATGGGTTGGACGGTTTGACTGGGGACTGGCAAGCCAGGAGACTGCACCAGGCTCTGATCTGATCTGGCAGAGTTTCTACACCTGAATACCCTTCCTAACACCAACCACTCCGAGAGTGTAGTGGGTGCCTTTTTTACGTGGCACCAGCACAGGGGTCAGAGGGGGCTGGCATCAACCACGATCAGATGGTTCTTTTTACGTGGCACCAGCACGGGAGCCAGTCAAGGCAGCACTGGCATTGGCAAGCCGCGGTATATGGCTTCAAGTAATCCAGTAGCACTCATTAAAAAAGCTCTTTAATGTATCATTCTACAAAACATAGAATATATAGTACAACACAAGAGAAAACAATAAGGAGGGTATAAAGTCATAAATGACAGAGAAATAGTTTGATGAAATTTTATTTAGCAATATGAAAATTCTAATTTCACGACAAATTACTTTGTAATTCAAAACATGTAAATAATTTATATTATCATATTTAATAATAAATAAATTACTTACAGAGATGTACTTGCATAGCAAGTGACCTGATCTGAGATCGTGTGGTGAAACGAAAACAATTGCAGCGTGTAATGTGTTTATAAGCCATTTAAAAACATACAAAAAAACCATTACATTCACTTCAACATTTAAATTTAATCTGCCAAAATATTTTCGTTGGTTTGAGACCACGACCTGATCACTGACAAAATTCCGAGATGCAGCACGGAATTTTAGGGCATCCAGCTGTAGAAACTCTGCCAGATCAGAGTGGAGCCTGGTGCAGCCATCTGGCTCGCCAGTCCTTAGCCAAACCATCCAACCCATGCCAGCATGGAAAGCAGACATTGAATGATGATGATGATGATGATCAGGTTGCGGTCTCAAAGCAACGAAAATATTTTGACACAAATTAAATTTAAATATTGAAGTGAATCTAATGGTTTTTGTGTGTATTTTTAAAATGGCTTGAACACTTTTCATGCTGCAAATTACTTAGATGCCTAAGCAAAGTCAATATTTAAAAGATTATGGAAGACAATAATAATAAAATTGATATAAAATAATATGATGATTGTCTAATAAATGGAAGGGAATTTTAGTTACATAATTAAACGTAACTAGTACAATAAAAAAAAAAAAGATATATTTAGTGCTAAAAATCTAGAAAATAAAAGATCTTAAAACAACAACAAATTAAAATTAAGTAAAAGTATTTAGAGACAATATTTATGAAACATCAGGATTGATATCAACAAGAAAATATGAACAATATTAAATTTTTTTTACATTCATAGAAAGTATGGAAGACAATGGGAATAAAATTGATATAAATTAATGAAACAGTTTCCGAAGATGTGAAAGAAGGTTTATTAGGATTATAGTCAAGGTGGTGGAATTAATTATGTAAAATTCATCATCAACGTAGTCATTTAATGTCTGCTTTCCATGCTGGCATGGGTTGGACGGTTTGACTGAGGACTGGCAAGCCAGAGGGCTGCACCAGGCTCCAATCTGATCTGGCCATGTTTCTACAGCTGGATGCCCTTCCTAACACCAACCACTCCGAGAGTGTAGTGGGTGCTTTTTATGTGTCACCAGGACAGGAGCCAGTCAGGCTGCCCTGGCATCAATCATGTTCGGATAGTGCTTTTTATGTGTCACCAGGACAGGAGCCAGTCAGGCTGCCCTGGCATCAATCATGTTCGGATGGTGCTTTTTATGTGCCACCAGGACAGGAGCCAGTCAGGCTGCCCTGGCATCAATCATGTTCGGATGGTGCTTTTTACATGCCACCAGCATGGGACCAGTCAGGTGGCACTGGCATTGACCACACTTATTATTAAATAGTATTTTTTAATATCATTTATTTTCTAGATTTTTAGTAATAAATATATCTTTTCTTTTGATGTACTAAGAATATCTCCTAGTTACTTTTTAATTATATTACTAAAATGCCCTTCCATTTCTTAGACAATCATCATATTTTATATCAATTTTATTATTATTGTCTTCCATAATCTTTTAAATATTGACTTTGCATTCTTATAACGTTACGCTAAGGATTTAGTATTTTAAAAAGACTTTCACCTGAGAACGTAGCTTAAATTCTGCATTATTTTGAAAGATTTTTTTTTGCATTCTGCATTAATGCAAACATGTAAGTAATTCATTTATTATTAAATATTATAAAATAAATCATTTACGTTTTTAAGTTACAAAATAATTTCTCGTGATGTTTGAATTTTCTTATCATCATCATCATAGTTTAACATCTACTTTCCATGCTGGTAGAACAGGTTGACTGAGGACTGGCAAGCCTGGAGGCTACACCAGGCTCCAATTTGATTTGGCAATGTTTCTACAGCTGGATGTCCTTCCTAATGCCAACCAGCCCCAAGAGTGTAGTGGATGCTTTTTACATGTCACTGGCACGGAGCCCAATCAGGTAGTACTGGCATCAACCATGCTCAAATGATGCTTTTTACGTGCCACCAGCACAGGAACCAGTCAGGTGGCACTGGCATCGAACATGATCAAATGGTGTATTTTACGTGCCACCGACATTGGTGTCGGCCACGCTCGAGTGGTGCTCTTTACGTGCCACCAGCATGGGTGCCAAAATTTCAAACTATTGCTCTGTCATATATATAGAGATAGGCGTGGAGGGGTAGTGATGCAGCTAAACACAATTAGGCTTGACTCATATATGCATGTGTGTCTGTGTGCAGAAAGGGAGAAAGATAGAAAATATTGAAGTAAAAACCAGCAATAAAGATAGAGAGAGAGGGGAGAGGCAAAGAGTAAGGGGGAGGAGGAGAGATTTGGAGAAAGATAAACAAAGAAAGTAAAAAATAAAGTACATGAAGGAATTGGCAGAATGCAGAGTGCCACACCCTACACTGCCATTCTTCTTAAGAAACATTAGAATCACCAATTCCCCCCACCCCACTGCTCCAAAAACAATCAATGATTTATTTACATAAAGCTGACTGCTTCTTTACCAAATTACCATCAACCAATCTAACAGTGGTGGTCGTGGTGGGAGTGTTCCTCAACTAACACTGTAGTACAATACCAGGTTAGACTTTATACATGATCTATATAGAGAATTTTCTGAAAATTCAATTTATTTCTTTTATTGCCATATTTAAATCTTTTAAATTTTATTTTCATTTCAATTTTTTTTCCAAGTATTTTATTTCAACATTATGTCATAGATGCAGACATGGATATAGGCTCAAACACAACTATAGGTGCAGAGTCAGGGCAATAGGCACAAGCATGGCTATAGGTGCAGGTGCAGGGCTATAGGTACAAGCATGGCTATAGGTATTGGCAAGGCTATAAGATCAAATATGACAATAGGCACAGGCAGGGATATGGGCTCAGATAGGGCTAGACTCAAACATGGCTTAAAGCACATGTAGGGTTATGGGCCCAAACATGGCTATAGGCACAGGCAAAGCTATAGGCTCAGATATGACCATAGGTATAGGTAGAACTATAGATTCAAAGGTGCCTACAAGCTAAGAAGTTTGTTTTTCAACTGTGAGGTTTCTTGCTCAATCCCATAGCACCTTGGGAGATGTATTTTCCAGCATGGCCCTACACCAAATTAATGCATTGTGGGTAAATTTGTAGACCAAAGCCTGCCATGTCTGTGTGTGTTGTGTGTGTGCACGTGCAAATGTGTCTTGATATTTGTGCAGTGATTGTAAACAAAGCCATCATACAAAAACTGCCATTTGTCAACGATTTCTTGTGCAAAATGACTGACCCTTGAACTGTTTGTGTTCAAATGATTAGGAGAAACATTAATTTGTTTGAAAACAGGTGAAGGTTGGCAACAAGGGCATCCAAGTGTAGAAAGAAAGCACTGCCTCAATGTAGGATCATCTAATTTGAGTGACCATGGAAAAGGGGCCACTTAAATTATTATAAGGTGGGGGACAAAGGGTGTCTCTAGGAACCATTTGTCAAATTAAAATTGCTAAATCAGATAGAATAATATCCCGTCTTCATTAAACTCACCATCATTCTTACAGGAATATACAATAGTTATCTTTTACTTTTTGTTTCTTTCAGTCATTGGACACTGTGGCCATGCTGGGGTACTGCTTTGAAGAACTTTTTTTTCTAACAAATCAACCACAGTACTTTTTTTTTGTAAGCCTGGTACTTATTAGTCTCTTTTGCCAAACTGTTAAGTTACAAGAATGTAAACACACACACATATATATATATACAACAGGCTTCTTTCAGTTTCCATCTACCAAATCCACCTGCAAGGCTTTGGTTGGCCAACGGCTATAGTAGAAGACACTTGCACAAGGTGCCATGCAATGGGAGTGAACCTGGAACCATGTAATTAGGAACCAAACTTCTTACCACACAGCCACTTGTAAATTGATTTATAGTTAATTAGTAGTTTCCTTAATTAGTAAGAACTGCGTTAGTAATTAACTCTGTTTTTGTTTTATCGCATTAAGCAGATAAGAAATATATTCACTCTTAGCTAGAATGTGAGTCAATCTGCAGTAACAGACGAGTGGGCTTCTGCATGGCTGTTCAATCTGTTAAAAATAGCAACCAGATTTCCCTTAAATCACACATTACTGTCTTAAAAGTTATCTAAAATTCAATATATGATATTTGAAAAGAAAAGATGGGATGATTTTGATCAGAATATCTGATTCAATCTGACTTGACCTGGGGTTAAATTACATTACCTAGTCAATTACAGGTAACTTCCCTCAAATATTTCTGAATCTCTTTACCAAAACTAAAAGCAGCAAGTATTGAATTAAATATCTTCCTTAGATCCACAAAAGAACCTTTTGCAGGTGGATTTGAATTCATTATTTATATCATTGGCCAATAAACTACGCTTGTGAAGGCTTGTTCAGTCAAGTGAAGTCATTGTCATAGCCGATGACAGTACCTGTGGCACATAAAAAGCAATGCCAGTACCACCTGACTGGCTCCTGTACTGGTGGCATGTAAAAAGCACCATTCAAGTGTGATCATTGCCAGTGCCTGACACCAGTCAGTGGCATGTAAAAAGCATCCACTACACTCTTGGAATGGTTGGCGTTAGGAAGGGCATCCAGCTGTAGAAACCTTGCCAGATCAGATTGGAATCTAGTGCAGCCTCCTGGCTTGCCAGTCCTTTGTTAAACTGTCCAACCCATGCCAGCACGGAAAGCAGACGTTAAACGACACCGATGATGATGATATGTTGGTAATTTGATAAGTGATCAGTTGTTAATTTCATCATTACTGTTAGTCACATCCGATATGAGGAGGTCTGATCAAAAAGTATTAGGACTGTTGCTATGGTAATGGGGCTAAAGTATGCAGAGTGAAGCCATTTGGCACAGACTGAACTTGAACTCTGTTATGCGAGTTATAATGTTCTTGCTCTCTTCCGTTGTGTATGGAAGTGCTTTGAAGTAAAGTGTGTAGAGTGTGGTTGTCTCAAGAAGAAGAAGATCAAGTTCCAGCTGTTCAGGATCTCCTTGAATGTGTTGAGGAAGATGAAGACTCTTTGAAAACGGCCCTAACAGGCGATGGATTGTGGGTCTACAGCTATGACCCCGAAACCAAGGCAAAATCAAATCCCACTTGAAAGGAACAAGATTTGAAGATATTAAGGAAATCCAAAAGACTGCAATGAGGCAGCTGCTTGCAAATCCCAAAAAGGAGTTCCAGGAATGCTTGCATCAATGGAAATGATGCCAGATAAAGTTTGTGTGGCTTCAGAAAGGGACTACTTCGAAGGAGATCAAACATCAAATTTGTGTTGTAGCTTTCTTTTTATGGCGCCAGTCCTGATACTTTTTGATCAGGCCTCATATTTTATTTTTAATGTCTGCACGATTAAATTGGATTTGTTGACTTTGTGATCAATAAAGATCACTGCCTCTGCCAAATCAATCAATTTTAGGTTTCGATCTGTCTAAACCCTTTAGCATTCAGATTACTCTGTCAAATATATTTATTTATTCACATTGTTTTGAATTAATCATGCATTAATTTGTATCTTTGAGATTTTAATGATCTGATTATTTTTAGAATGACATTGTAGGGTAGGTGTAAAAGGCCAAACCTGGCCAATCTGAACATAAAACAAGTATATCTGGGCCAGTTAAAGCTGGTTTAAGCACTAAAGAGTGCAATGTGTCACTAACTTTCCAACAATCTCAAGCCATAAGAAGATACATTATAATTCTATGATGGATAGATTCTGGGAAATGGCCCAACTACCAAATTGGTACTTTCCATGCCTGACTTGCCTCGGTGTCAAAGAAGAGTTCCAGTCCATGTGTTTATGGACAGATGTAGAAATTTATTAAGTCTGGTGATACATAGAAGAAAGATACAAACTGGACTTTAGATATCAAACAAACAATGGACAGCAATGTCAAAGCCTCAGGAAACAAGAACACTACACCATCATTTATGGGTCATGATAGGCTTTGATGCAGTTATAGATTGCTGTCTTTTACAGGTATGGAAACGTGGATCCATTCATAATTATATAACATGGTTTTTAGCATGGCTGGCTACAACTTGTTTTGCAAAGTCACCTCTAATCGCTGTCAGAGTGGTGCGATGGTCTGGTCACCCAAGCTCTTCAGCAATTCTTTGCCATGATTTGAACCAATCACAGCAAGAAGTTCTTTTTCTGCAGCATTTGTATAAACATGTCACACAAGATCACCTCCCCCTCCCCCGAAAGTTTTTTGTCTTGCACTGTAAAATGGTTGGTGTTCAGAAGGGCATCCAGCCGTAAAATCCTTGCCAAAACTAACCTCACCTGTGTTTGTACTACGTAAAAAGCACTAAGTCCACTCCACTGAGTGGTTGGGGTTTTCGGAAGGGCATCCAACTGTAAAAATCCTGCCAAAACAGTCACAGAAGTCTGGTGCAGGCTTCTGCCTGGCCGGCTCTTGTGAAACTGTCCCACCCATGCCAGTATGGAAGGTGGACATTCAATACTTCTATTTGAAATTGTTTTCCATTTCTCCAACTACCATCAAGATACACAGCTTTTTGACATCCTCGAGATAACTATGTTTTTGATCAGGCCTCATATTTTATTTTTATCACTGGTGATTTCAATTACTCAGAGACTGGTTAGGAAACTTTTCATAGGCCACAAAGTACAAATTATTTCCTTGACTTAGTGCTAGACTCAAACTGGTCCCAAGTAGTCACCTCTCCACAAGAGGTAACAAAACTATGGACAAAGCTATTTACCACTGCTCCTGAAAGTTATCAGCGTCACTATCAGAAAATCTTAAGGCAATTCTAATCACGCTATGATCATTGCCAAGCTGTTTCTTTATTGGTAGGAAGAAAGGACACCTTCACCTTTAAACTGCTTGCTCTGACAGAAACTCCTTTTGTACTGAGTTATAGGGTCCCAACTGGTTCACATTTTATGATTCCAGAGACATCAGTAGTATCCTTCAGAACATCCTTAATTCAAACTGGGTTGCATACAAAGCACCAGTACCATGTAAACACAATAAAAACTAATAAGTGCAATATGGGAGGCTGTAACAGTCCACCTTGGCAGTTAAAGAAAGAAGTGAGACAATAGAATAACATAACCCCCACATCCATTGCTACCCCTTTAGCATTCAGATTATTCTGTTAACCTTTAGCATGCTTCAGCACATTGTGTTGCACTGAAAGGGGAGAAAACTTGTATGGCAACATGATGCGTCTACAGCATGCTAAAGGTTAAACGTAATGCTTATTTATTCATAATGTTTTTAATTAATCATACATTATTTTGTGGCTTTGATATTTCAAAGATGTGATTGTTTATTTTTAGAATGATATTGTAGGTCAGGTGCAAGAGGCCAGATCTGGCTGGTTTGAAGATAAAACAAGTAAAATACTAAGGCTAGATATGGCTGGTTTCAATGCTCAAGGGTTAAACTTCATAACCACATGGCCATTGCTGCCCCTGCAGCTATTACTGTGCTCAACTCAGAACACAACATGATTCCTGGAGTAAGGTTTGAACACAAAACCAAGAACAAAGGTTGGAAGAGAAACGCAAAAGTTCTTCAGCTTAGTTCATCTAAGATTTCATCTGTAATAACATCTTAATAACAAACTTTCAATGTCTAGATATTTGAATGTTGAGGATCCAAAGCATTTTGTCAGAGAATAAATCCAGTTCTAAGAAAGTGGTTACATGAATTGCAAAGCATCGGTAAAAGAAGATCAATGCAGATAAAACTTGCTGGAGAATTAAAAGCAATGTAAAGTAATCTACATGTACTCTGGCAAGTAAGTCTGATACGACGTATACTTTTTCCATTTTAAGCTGAACTTATCTCTTTTTCTAAATCTGCTGCAAATCAACTTGCAGCTCACAACAAAGCTGATCTGTTAAAGCAAACAATGGTTTAGTCTTGCAATCTATTCGCAAAAATCAATAAAAATATGACGAAAATATTAAAAATCCAAATAACTCTGAGAATGCTACATGGAAAGAGAGGTTTTGTTTTTTGATCTTGGAACTTTTTTTTTTTTTTTTTTTTTTTTTTTTAAATTTTTCTCATCATTAGGGTGTGTGCTAAGAAGTTTGCTTCCCAATCATATGGTTGCAGGTTCAGTCCCACTGTGTGGCACCTTGGGCAAATGTCTTCTACTGTAGCCTCAGGCCAACCAAAGCCTTGTGAGTGGATTTGGTCAATGGAAACTGAAAAAAGCTCTCACAGCTGAGAGGTCTTTGTCTTGTGATGGTGCCACATGAAAAACATTCACTAGACTCTGTAAAGTGGTTGGCACCAGGCAGGGCTTCCAACCTTAGAACTCATGCCAAAACAGACAGTTGGAGACTGGTGCAGCTCTCTGGCTGGCCAGCATGGAAAAATAAATGTTTGATGATGATGTGGTATCTAGTTGCTGACAGATTGAGCAATGTAGTAAAGATTGTTTGCCAACATAACACGGCCGTCCTGGTTTAGGACGAATGTTGCTGTAATTTAGCCACCGGAGACATCGTCTCCAGCTGGCTGTATCCTTATATTTTTGAACAAGGGAATCTAGCACCCCCACTCAGCTCAAAACAATATCTGTGTATCACAATTTCTGGGTTATTTCTCTTCATCAGCACAGAGTAATTGTTCAGCTAGAGGTGGCGCTGCCAAATTCCTGTTCAAAATATATAGTTTTCAAAGTGACAACTAGTCACTAATTTATAAATTAGAAAATTACTATTCAACTGAGTGGGGGTGCTAGATTCCCTTGTTCAAAAATATAAGGACACAAATCGTATCGTATAGCGATGTCTCCTGGGGCTAAATTACAGCAACATTAGTCCTAAACCAGGACTGCCATGTTATGTTGGCAAACAATCTTTACCACAAAGTACTGTTGCTGAATATCTCTCGTTGTGAGATTTAAAAAACAGATTGAGCAATGTTAGAGATGACAGTGAGAGAGTTGATCGTATACAATAAGATGAGCGAGAGCGACATAACTGAGTCTTGGAGTATACTAGAGTTGATAGAGTCTGAGTCACAAAGAGTCTCATCAATGCACGCTGTGATAATATGATTTTACGAGAAATATTTTATCCAAGAGATAAGAGACAGATGAGTAATTGGGCTGGAAAATCTTTTTGCTGGACAAGATCAAATGCTCTGACGTCATGATGTCAAATACCACATTGCTTTTGCCAAATTCTATAACTGGTCAGTGACATAGCAGACCAGATCTTTTGGAGATCTGACTTTGGAAGCTGTAGTTAGTGGTCGTCAGAGGCTGGGGGGTGAATTAAGATGCTGGAGTAAATGATAGATAACATTGCCTTTGCATTTTGTGAGAGCAACAAATGGAGAGATGGCAGCACTGGAGAAGTTTCTTCTTTGGGATGAGGTGAAATACATCATGGTTCCAAAGAGCAGGATATCATCATCATCATCATTGTTTAACGTCTGCTTTCCATGCTAGCATGGGTTGGATGGTTTGAGGACTGGTGAGCCAGAAGGCTGTGCCAGGCTCCAATCTGATCTGGCAAAGTTTCTACAGCTGGCTGGCCTTCCTAACACCAACCACTCCTAGAATGTAGTGGGTGCTTTTACATTTCAATGGCATGAGGGCCAGTCAGGTAGTTCTGGCAACGACCACACTCAAAAGGTGTTTTTTACATGCTATCTGTGCAGGACCCAGTCCAGCGGCAATGACAACAACCACGCTTGAATGGTGCTTTTCACATGTCACAGGCACAGGAGCCAATCCGTGGCCCTGTCAATGATCACGCTCGGATGTGCTTTTAATGTTCCTGTGACACGAATGCCAATCAGGCAGTACTGTCATCGGCCACGTTAGCAATTTTGATATATTGCTGTAAACTGAGAAAGATTGAAGCATTTAATGAGGGTAGGGGTCAGTACTAAAACATACTGTTTGTTGGGTAATGGAAGGGAAACTGACAGGACCAGTGGCCTTGTTTTGAATTAACCAAGGTGTTTTTTTCATTTGGTGTGTTTGGGAATATGGTCGAGTTTGGTTGAAGGCCTGCAAAGTGAATCATTATGATTGAGGAGCTGTGAATAGGAAGATTGTGCAAAACTGGTAAAAATTCTTTTGTTAAGGAAGATGGAGAGCTTAAGAACCGATGGACGAAGGCAGGTTTTGCTTTTGAGATGGAAGTATTGCTAGAGTTGCAGTAATGGGCAAAAGCCACATAAAAAGTGGAGCGGGTGGGTGGGTGGTATTTCTTTCCAGACATGTGGTCAGTGAGTTTTGCCCATACTGCTGCAGTGCAGCTATGCATCAACTTCATCGATTAACATCCATTTTCCATGTTGGCAAGGCCCGGAGCCACACACCAGGTTCCATTGTCTGTTTTGGCATGGCTTCTATGGCTGGATGCCTTTCCTAACGCCAACCACTTTACAACATGTACAGAATGCTTTCTATGTGATCCCCATCACCAGTGCTTTTCATGTGGTATCAGCACCAATGTTTGTACCCCATAATAACCCACTTAGGTTATTTATTTTGGAGATGAAGGATGTTTAGAGTATGTATAGAATGATAGTATAGGGTGTTCAAAATGTCTCTCCACAGTAAGTATTTTATCGCAAAATAAATATTTCTAAGATGGTATAAAGACTACAAAAGAATATATCAGACTTTAAAAAACTTTAGAGGAAGTGTTGAAAGTGTTGCCCTTCATTTTCGAAACATAAAATTTAATTTCATTTTTACTGCCGTGTGAGCACTTCCTAGGATGATTTCAGTTTCCTGTGACAATTTGCATAAGGTCTTTGATGAGCTTGCCAACAGTTTATCAGAAAAATTGGAAAGTGTTTCATCTGAAAGAACAATAGGCCTACCGCCTCCTACTGCGTCTTCCACTGAGCCTGTATTTCTAAATTTTCTTATCAAACCCTGCACAGTGTCACGATGTGGAGCAACAGTATTTGGAAAAGTTTCGCTGTACTTCTGTTTCACAGTATCTGTGTATTTGTTTCCAGCTTGAAACACCCATTCAACTAAAAACGTATTTTCTTCAATGGTTAGCATGTCGACACGCTGAAGGGTACACAATGACTGAGGGACAATGGTCGACACCTGGCCACCCACACAGCGATAGCCAAGTTGCGCATGTGCAGGATGAAAAAAAAATTCACTGCAGAGAGACTTTTTGAACACCCTGTTGCAGAATTCTAGATTGCAAAGAATTTCACTCCTGTACAGCATCAGTATAGGAATACAAGAGCCAAGAACAGATGAGAATATTCTTGTTGCTAACTCAAGGCATCCCTATAGAAATTTTGAATCATATGAAGTTGTTATATTAAAGCTTCCCTGAAGATCTCAGATGTTCTTTTCTTATAACTCATCTATACCCTGTTAATACCCTTAACTACTGAAGTTTCATTAAACTTACCTTCAACAGTGGTAGTTGTTTGATCTCAAGTTAGTCCTCATCAACAGTTATGATCAAAGACATTCCAACCATGATCATCTCATCATTTTGTACACCCAAAACCATCACAATCTTCATTTTATAAGCTACTTTCCAAACAAGCCTGGGTTTTGGACAGGTCACCATGTATACAGAGTCAGCTTGTATATTAGGGGAATCACCAATCTACATTGTTCAGAAGCCTCATTTTGGGTTTGGTTTCTGAAACTAGATATTTTTCCTAACACCAACCAACTTTGCAGAGCATTCTAGAAGTATCAGGTTCTCACAAGATTAAGGGCCCTCTAAACTTCACACCTTATAGTAGGTGCATTTTCCATGACATCAGCACTAGAGAGGTAAGCATATCCTTGACAGGGAACCTCACAGTCCTACATCTCTGCTCACTCACTGGCCTCTCCGTAGACTGATTCCTTTTATTTCAAAACGGTAGGGAATGGTATGAGAGAGATTCATTTTTAGCAGTTAAAATGTAGAGCAGTGATTCTCAACTGCTTTTTTACCTATGGGTCCCTTTGATTTCTGTTTTGCCCAAATGGACCCTCCTAGCAATTCAAAGCTCAAAAAAATTGTTATTGTTAAAATACAGTGATACCTCGGCAGTACGAGCTCAATTCGTTCCATGACTGAGCTCGTCTTATGATTTACTCATTTTACAAATCAATTTTCCCCATTGAAATTAACTAAAATATACTTAATCCGTTCCCGCCCCCAAAACCCACTCAAAAATAATTTTTTATGGGTTTTAAAAACAGAAAAGGTATGGTTACAAGTAAAATGACAATTATAAAAAAAGAGAATGCAAAAGAAATATGTAAACTGGTTTTATTAACTGAATTACCTTAAAGATAGGACGATTTGTGTGCTTGTACTGCAGATTTCCGCTCGTACTTCAAATATTTGCACAAGTCTCGGCTCGTATATTGGGGCACTCGTACTGCGAGGTTCTGCTGTATTTTGTGTATTGTAGAAGTATAACCAACCTTTCGCAATAAAATCTTATATGGACCCCACCAAGGAGCTTATGAACCCCAATTGAGAATCACTTCCTCATTTTCTTGCTTAACCCCAGGCCAGCTCTGATCACCCAGCAGCATTCCAGCCACAAATGTCCTGTTCATTTTTATACAATCTCTCCATTATCCACTTGTCAACTTTTAAAATAAGATGTGTTGAGGGAGTTTAGCTGCTGTTTCTAATTGGTTTGCCAATCATCCAGAGGTTCACTTATTTGATAAGCGTGTGTATTTATTAATATGCGTCGACTATATTCTCATTTGATCTTCTCGTCAGGCTTCCTTCAAATCTGCCTATCAGACTTTCGTAGTTTGTTTCAAATAACAAAGTTCTGAAATCTATTGTAATCAACGTTTTTAAAGGATCTCAGCCCCATCTTCAGGATATGGAAATGCATAGGTTTTTTCGACTTAACTTTTATTTTTGTCGGCTCTTCCTAAAGGAAGTCATTAAAGCCAGAATTTGACCATTCCTTGTGGGGAGATTTTTAATTTCACTGCTTCAGTGGTGCACTAATAATATTCTCGAGATAGTCGTACCTTCTTCTTCTTCTTCTTATTATTATTCAGGTCACTGCCTGGAATCGAACTCAGAATCTTGGGGTTAGTAGCCCACGCTCTTAACCACTACACCATATGCCTACTGAGGCCTGTATTGCTTTTCCTCCTTCTGGGGTCAATAAAATGTACACCCAGAAAATAATTACTGGAATGATTATACCTTAAAAGACAGTTGCCCCAGCATGGCCACAGACCGATGGTTTGAAACTTGTAAAGAAATAAAAGTATTTTTTATCTTTTATTTGTTTCAGTCATTAGTCTGTGGCCATGCTGGGGCACCACCTTGAGGAATTTTAGTCAAATCGATCAACCTCAGTAATCATTTTCTTTTTAAAGCCTGTTATTTATTCTATTGGTCTCTTTTGCCAAACCACTAAGTTACAAGGTGTTAACACACCAGTACTGGTTGTCAAGTGGTGGTGAGGGACACACACACACATGTGACACATAAAAGGCACGTACAACACCCTGGGAGTTGCTGGCATTAGGAAGGGCATCCAGCCATAGAAACCAAGCTTGGTATAGCTCTCTGGCTTAACAATTCCAGTCAAACCATCTAACACATGCCAGCATGAAAAACATGCTAGAAGATGATGATGATGTGTGTGAAGGTGCATGGCTCAGTGGTTAAGGTGTTGCACTCATGATTACGAGATCATGGATTCAATTCCCAGACTGGGCGTTGCATTGTGTTCTTGAGCAAAGCACTACATTTCAATTGCTCTGCAATCACTTCGGCATCTGACACGTGGCACCCTGTTGCACCTGTACAGGTAATGTCAATTTGATGGAGGGAGTGAGCTTATGTGAACACAAACATTTGATCCCTATAAACAAATCATCTGTGTGGTTGTTCGGCAAGAAATAGTCAAACCCTGATACGTCATCTAACAGCGGGAGAATCCATCATATATATATACATATATATGACAGGTTTTCAGTTTCCATCTACCAAATCTGCTCACAGGGCTTTGGTCAGCCCAAGGATATAGTAGAAAACATTTCCCCAAGGTGCCACATAGTAGGACTGAACCCGGAACCATGTGGTTGAGATGTAAACTTCTTACCACACAGCCATGCCTTAATTTTTCACTAATGCTTTTTGGCTAAAATGGCAGGCTCTGACATTGTTTAGTTCCCATCAACCCAAGTTGACTCTAAGCTAACCTGTGACCAAAGGCATGCCAACTATGACCATCATTTTTTTTTTAGGAAGACTGTATCTAGAACTACATCATCAAATGTGTTCATTAAATATTTATCATTACAACCATCACACATGATACATGTAATCTCTGATACTTCTAAGAATAAATTTTAGTCTTAAAAAAAAAAAAAAATAAATAAACTCCACCTTTATTCCCAAATTCTGTTTCAATTTCTTATAAATTTTTATTATTACTCCCATCTTCTAAAAACAGTGTGATAGTAAAAAGAATACCATGTGTTCTTTTATAAAATGGTAATATTTGAGGGAGATCTAAGGCATCAAGCTGGCTGAATCATTAGCACATCAGGCAAAATGCTTAGCAGTATATCATGTTTTTATGTTCTGAGTTCAAACGCCACCAAGGTTGATCTTCCTTTCATCCTTTTGGAGTTGATAAAATAAAGTACTAGTTGAGCACTGGGGTCAATGTAGTCAACTTAACCCCTCCCCCAAACTTGTTGGCCTTGTGCTAAAATTCGAAACCAGTATGAGGAGGGATTTGACTGCTCTTTCTTGTTGATATATCAACCACTTCAAGGTGACATTTTGTTGAGGCAATTATTTTCACAGCTGCACGTCCTCCCAACTCTGCAGTTTTTTTTGTTTTTTTTTTTTCTTACATGTGTGTGCGTGTTTTCTTGCGACTAAATTTCTTATCCTCTTTTACAGTTGTGCAGCAGGTGCAGCAGGAGCCGCCCGTATGAGTTTGCCACCAGTTCTAACTCAGGGGTGTTCACAACGAAAATGTCTCGAGGTCCCAAGCCCCTGCTTCGGACATGTTCCAAGCAACAGCTCTACCGACACGGAAGCTGATGACTCGACAACCTGCCTGGTCCTAAGTGTTCCGTCAAAACTTAACATTGTTGCCCCATGGGAGGATACTGATTAACCATCATCGTTGTTTATTATAATTATTTTAACTCAAATTAACATTAATAATAAGTATTACTATTATAATTACATCAACAACTTTTGATCTAATATTTAATTATTTTTATTTACATATTTTTCTCTGGCACTTCAATTTGATCGTTAGTCTATAATGACACAGATGATTACATAGAACTGGACATGATGCTTTATAGCATTTCTCTTAGGTCTCACAATGTTCTAAGTTCAATTCCTTCTCAAGTCAACTTTATGTTCCATCCCACCAGTGGACGATAATAGAAACATCAATAATATATAGTGTACAAATGATTCCATCAAATATACCAAATATATTCACTTCGGTACCAACGTAGAAACTACAGTGTATCTTGTCTAAAGAAAATATTTGGACTATAATATTTTACCAGAAAATACCAAATAATGCCAGAGATATCAGACGTGTCAGAAAAATCTTCAACTACAACAATACATTCCTAATGGTTATATAACAAAAAATTCTATGCATTCTTAAACTG
>NC_142929.1:190863567-190886067 GCF_046866305.1 Octopus bimaculoides | reverse complement strand
AGCTCCAAGCGCATTGCATCTTATTGCAGAAACAGCTGTAGGCTAATGAAGTTGATGACATAATCTCTTACTCCA
This sequence comes from Octopus bimaculoides, assembly GCF_046866305.1. Classification (NCBI taxonomy): domain Eukaryota; kingdom Metazoa; phylum Mollusca; class Cephalopoda; order Octopoda; family Octopodidae; genus Octopus; species Octopus bimaculoides. Next base: position 190,885,992 of record NC_142929.1, on the reverse strand, counting down.
TTGTCATTCTAATTTCTTATATATATGTGTGTGTGTATGTGTGTATATATATATATATATATATATATATGAAACTTTACCTCAACTAATCTTTTTACTTATTGGACACCACAACCCAAGAAATGTTTAACTGCAAATGTAACAGTTACCTTTTTTTCCGTTTATGTTAGCACATACCTATAGCTACTCACACACACACACACACATGCATGCACACACATGAACTGCATTTAAATCACAATGTATACACGTATACCCATGTATAAATGCATGCATGTATAAATGCATGCATGTATAAACATAAATATGCATGAACGTATATAAAATATACGTGTGTGTTGTGTGTATGTGTGCATGTATAAACTTAGGTATATATAAACATGTATAAAATGTTATAAACATAATACACATATAGACACAAATATACACATTTCTGGCTAAACGTGTGTACGTATAAACATATACTTGTGTTTGTGTGTGCGTGTGTGCATGTATAAACTTATATTATTTTTTATTCCTATCTGTTTCTATTGATGTTTCCAGCAATTTTAACAGATGAAAAAAAAAGAGAAAAAAAACAGAAACTAAAAATGTTGATTGTATGCAAATTTTTCCTTTGGATCACATTTTACCTAAAAAAAAAAAAAAACTGCATTGAATTTCTATTAACATGGCTATTCAGTTTTTGCCTTCTTTTGCCCACCACCCACCACCCAATACCAAGTTGCTGGGGTCAACTTTGCCTTTCACCTCCTTCAATGGAGGAGGGCAGTCTGTCAAACATTTGTCGATATATTCTCTTCAAAATTTGTGGTCTTGTGTCGATGATATCAGATTTTAATATATTGTTTTATATAAAGGTGGGGCAAGCTGACAGAATCATGAGCATGCTGGGGAAATTGCTTTGTGTCTTTATGTTCCCAGTTCAGATTCTGTTGAGGTCGACTTTGCCTTTCATCCTTTCCGGGTCGGTAAAATAAGTACCAGTTAAGCACTGGGGTCGATGTAATCGACTTACCCCCTCCCTTGAAATTGCTGGCCTTGTGCCAAAATTTGAAACAGATATTTTGTATTATTCTATTTCTGAAGGGGTAGGGTGGGGGCTTTTGTATTTTTCTTTTCGTTTTTTTTTTTTTTTTTTTCCAGCAACACCCAGATATGACAAGAGTAGATTACACATACAGAAATATAAAATGTAAAGCACAACAGACCAGACATTGTGATCTGGAATCAAGAAACAATGTGCACAGCTGGCATTAACATAATTTATGGTGACCTAACAAGAAATTTGCAAATACAACATCCATAATATAACTAGGATTTATACCGCTAATTATAGAGAGAGATTTCTTAGTTTATATTCCAACTGTCTCAGTAACAATTTTGAGAAACTGAAATTCAAAAAACCAAGTACACCACAACTCTTCAGAAAAGGTGGCAATAGTGCAATGACAGTACATAGAATAATGCGCAGGAATTGAAAAGTGAGACTTTAAAAGAGGCATCAGGTGTGTTGTTAGCAAGTTTCAAGAACCATGGAAGTTTTGAAGGATGTAGAGTCCTGACAGCTAACAATTAATGCTGGTAGTTTATTCCTTATTTCAGCAATTCTGAGTGTGAAAAAGGGTTTCCAAAAGTCATGGGTGCTGTGTTGTTTTTTTGATTTTGTAAGCATGTCCAGACTTTTACAAGGTGCATATACTTAAAGACATACACACCTGTGTATGTGTGCACATGCATTCATAATCTCTTCAGCAATGACCCGCAAACATACATGCACATACACATTCAATACTTCCGAGTCGAGGCCTAATATCATCATGTTAGGCAGAGGTAGGAAAGGGTTTGATAGATACAGTGTGAGCCGAGTGGTGGATTTCCTGGTGTTGTAAATTCTGAGTTCAAATCTGGCCTCATGTTGATGAAAAATAGAATGCTGATTCTTTCTGGAGTTGCCAGATAGTATTAGATATGAAAATATAGTTCCTTTGGCTCAAATAGATCAACTGCTACATACATGTGTGTTTGTGTTTGTGTAGGGTTTGTATGAAAAAAGGGAAAGCAGTTTTCTGAGCTGTCTTGCTGGGTGATGCCTCTCAATATCTGCTGACTCACTCATGCTGGTGCCACATAAAAAGCACCTAGTACACTCTGTAAAGTGGTTGGTGCTAGGAAGGGCATCCAGCTGTAGAAACCATGCCAAAACAGACAATTAGAGCCTGGTACACCTGTCCGGCTTGCCAACTTCTGTCAAACTGTCCAACCCATGCCAGCATGGAAAGCAGACGTTAGATGATGATGATGATGACCAAAGTAACCCATCCTATCCACACAAGCACAGAAAACGGATATAAAATGATAATGTGTATGTGTGTGTATATATATATATATATATATATATCTTTATACACAAGCTTAAACAGGAAGAATGTAGATCCATAATTATGAACACGTGTGTGAATGTTTGTATGCTTAAATAGGATGTATTGTAGATCTATGAGTGTGTGTGTAGAGTGGGGGAGGAGGGAGAGAATTTACGTTCATTGTACTGAGAGAAGCAACCAGCTGCCATGAATATAGAAATGATTTCACTCAGCTGATTACATCTGTTTATCTCCCCCCACACACACACACTTTTACACCCCCTCCCTCCTCACACATTTTCTCACAATCAATACCTTACACACACACACACACACACACACACAATGCCAAAGTACACATTCTTAGCCAGATGATTAATAATACACATGAAAAATGCTACATGAACACGCAAATACACAATATTCAATATGCTCTTGCATATAAGTGTGTGTGTGTATATATACACACACACACAAGGAAATTAAAGATATTCGTCTATACACAGAGATGGATACACACATATACTCACACAAACACGCATTAAGAAATGGTACCATGTATACGCACATTTATGGATTAATGCAAACGTGTGTGTGTGTGTGTGTGTGTATATATATATATATATATATATATATATACACATATATATACATGTCCTCTTGTGAATTGACACACACACACACACACACACGTGTACACACATACCAAAGAAAGGAAACAAAACTCAGATTTCTATCTTTGGATCAAATCAACAACTGTTGTGTATTCCTTTGAAAGTAAGAAATGTGAAACGTGACACTGTTGATGGTGATGGTGATGATGATGATGATGATGATGATGGTGATGATGATGATGATGATGATGACAAAGACGATAATACCAATGACTGGTGATGGTAACGATGTTGCTGCTGCTGCTGCTGCTGGTGGTGGTGGCAGTGGTTGTGATATTTGTGGCGATGTCGATGATGATGTGGAAGGCATTGGTAATAATAAATGTGTTTGTGTAAGAGTGTTATTGCATGCATGCAGATGAGCAAGCACGTCACATAATCACACACACACACACACACACACAGAATTATAAGCACACTATGTAATCACTGTAAAAATAAAATTACATGCATACACATATGTATGCACATAAATATGCCGCAGACAACACACACACGTGTGCACATGTACACACTTGCATACATATGCAAACACACCACAGACTATATATATATACATACACCAAACACACATATATAGACACACCGCATACTATATACACACACACACACTATGTATACAATATTTATGTATGTGTGTGTGTGTGTATATATATATATATATATATATATATACACACGCATGCACTCACGCATACAGACACACCACATACTATATATACACACATACATATATAGACACGCCACATAATACACACACACATATAGACACACCACATACTATATATACAATATGTATATATATACACACACACACACACACATATAGACACATCACATACTATATATACAATATGTATATATATACACACACACACACACATATAGACACATCACATATATACAATATGTATATATATAAATATACACATACATACATACACACATAGCACATACTATATACACACACACACAAATACAATTTGTAAACCTTTGTTTGAGGAAATTTTAGGGGGAAAATTATTAGAGTTGGATGGAACATGTTGCAATGTTTGTCCTTACACTATGTTCCGAGTTCAAATCCTGCCATGGTCAACTTTGCCTTTATTCCTCTTTTTGTGGTGGGGGTCAATAAAAAAAAATGTACCCTTCCAAGGTGGTGGAATCTTAAGAACATTGGACCAAGATTCCTTGCAGTATTTGCTGTCTCTTTGCATTTTGAGTTCAAATTCTACCCTGGTCTACTTGACTTAATCTGCTGCCAATTTTAACACCACTAACTGGCCCTTTTGGCACCATTTTAAACTGGTCCTCTGTCAGCAATGATAACAAGGGTTCCAACTGATTCAATCAACAGAACAACCTGCTCGCGAAATTAATTGTGCAAGTGGCTGAGCACTCCACAGACACGCGTATCCTTAACATCTCGGGGAGATTCAGCGTGACGCAGGATGTGACAAAGCTGACCCTTTGAAATACAGGTACAACTCATTTTTATCAGCTGAATGGACTGGAGCAATGTAAAATAAAGTGTCTTGCTCAAGGACACAATACACTACTGAGAATTGAACTCACGACCTTATGATTGTGAGCTAAATACCCTAACCACTTAGCCAAGCGCCTTCATTTGGGTGTCTTTCGTGAAGTCTGCAACTACACTAACCTGCCCGTTTGATGATATTTGCCTCTCCGTCTCACTGGTCTCCTGGAGTCTGTAAAAGGGAGTGGACCCTGCCTTCTTTCCCGACTAAAACATTTTTTTTTAAAAACCTGCACATATTGAAATTTCTCACCCAGTTTAATGCTACAGTCTATGTCTTGGGTCCCTTTAGTTGGGCCCACATAACTCTGAGCATTCTTCCTATGTCTTTCTGAAGCACTGAGAGAAGGGTTTCGATGGCTGCGCAGGAGCTGTCCTTTCTGCTCAAATATAAATAAGTACATCACACACACACACACAGTCCAACTGAAACTCACACGCACATCGATGCATGTTGGTACACATGCAACCACTTTTAAAGGCACATGTGAACAAAAAAAAAAAGAAAAAGAAAACATCTGCAACAAGTATTTTTGAGATGCACAATATATCCTGTCTTTTTTTTTTTTTTCTTTATTCCATTCCATTCTTGATATTCCAAAAAGAAACTTATGGAAACAAAAAAAAAAACATTCTAACATATCACTCCTTGTATACAAAATATATATCTATGCATATACAATTCTATAAACACACACATACACACACATAACAGAGATGTTTCGCCCCACACAAGAATTACAGGAATTGCACTGAGGTTTGACAAGCTCTTCTAAATCCATTGCAATGCTGAGAACCCTTCTGTATTGTCACAGCAGAAGGCATCTCAGGGTCACAAAGCATTTCACCCTTTAGCCTGTACACTTCACCTGAATGGGGCAGTGAGGACTGAGATAGTTTCCACCGACAGATGGGTTCCACTCGTCTCTCACCAACCATAGCCTCTTTGAGCTAGTTTCAGCTGCCTTGCCTATTTCCAGGATGATTGTCTTCAGTTGAATGGGTTTCAGATCGGTCTTCAGCAGGAAATAATGCACTGACCAAGACGAAAAGCTGTGGCAGCTGGCTTCTATGAAAAATTACTTGCTTGATATTACCCTGGTTATTTATTATTATTTTCAAACAGGCTTCAGCTCAAAGTGATCAAAAGTGGCTTCCACTATATATATATATATATATGTGTGTGTGTGTGTGTGTGTGTTTGTATTTGAGTCTATAAACAAGAAAATGTACTCAATACAGAATTACAGTGTAAAAATTCAATATAGGGCTGGTTATGCTATCAGTAACCCACATGAGTCTGAGTACAGTGTAATCTCAACACTACAATGTGTGTGTGTGTGTGTATGTGTAATCATATGAAAACAAAGAAAGAGAGGGAGGGGAAATTCAGCAAGGTGGAACAAGAGTAATATTGGAGTCCCAAGAATGAGAATCCTCTCAAAATGAAAAGGGGCTGAGAGATTGTTCCTTTTAAGAGAGGGGCCAGCACATAGTCAACTGCTTTACTCTCTGCAACTTCCTCTATAAGAATATGTATTATATACATGTGTGTATATATATATATATATACTCACACACACATCTGTAAGATATATATACACACACACACACACACACACACACACACACAAAATGCATGAACCTATGTGTATATTACAGTCACACAGATATTTCATTTTAATGATTAAATTTATAATTTGCATCATGCTCAATCTATTTAATTCCTTAATTCCTTTTTCCTTCATTTTCTTGTTGATTCTGGTTGATTTTTAACTGACAGAGTCCTCTTATTTGCAATGGCTTCTACACATTTACATATATAACACTTCATGTTTAAAACTCTGATGAAGCTATAGGGTGATACTCAAGCATTCAATTATGAGTGCATTGCACCTCATAGCAGAAACGACTGTTAGTTAATGAAGTTCATAACATAATTGTTTATTCCTTTGTCATTCTAATTTCTTTACACACACACACATATGGACAACAACAAAAAAGGGAAAAAAAAACTAAATATAACACCTTTTGATTCTCTCCTATAAACTAATTAACATGTCCTAATGACAATTAAAAGAATGGCCTCTGTGTAATGATGTACAGCTGTTTAATGCCTCAATTCAAGTCTAACAATCCATTCCCCAGGTGATGTAACAATTATAATGATAATTATAGTAATGAGAAATAACAACACATAATCAAAAAGAAAAAAAAAAAGGCATTTTTAATATTTCCGATTTTTTTCTTCCTCAGACGTGTGACAAAATTTTAAAATGTTGATAGAAAAAAAAATTGAAGAAAGTAATAAAAGATTTTTTTTTCTTTTTTTTTTTTTTTGGCATCCTTGAAAGAAATCTTTCTTTCTGGTAAAAGAAAACTTCCAGCACATTACAACAAAACAAAAATGTGAATGAGATCTACAAACTAATTCCTGAAATAAGATTCTCAACAATTTATCTTTCTAGATTTCCCATTTGTCTGCCTTTTTTTTTTTTTACCTTTTTTCTTTTCTTTTCCTTCTGACTTTGATGACTTTAATGCTTGCCTCTAAGCAGAAGTTTGTTTGGTGCTAATAACCACCCACCACCTTTACCAAAATGCAATCTGCTGCCAAAATACATATATTAGGATATCTTCATTACTATAGTTTCGATTTGTGATGTGAAATGTTTAGGGGGAGTGGGTAGTGACGGGTAGGTGACTAAAAAAAAACAAAAGAAAAACAGAAGTACTCAGCAGGTTACCAGGGATTCATTTCTGTGTCTAATTGGAAGTCTGACTCAGAATGGCATTACTTGAAGTTTCCCGGGAAGTCCGAGGGGGGAAATTCTAAATTACTTGGTCAGGAATGTTTTTCCCAATTCTATGAAACAAAGTAGTGCAATTCTGAGCCATCGATGGGTGGGTGCAGCAAGAAGCTGACTTCCTAATCACATTGTTCTGGGTTCAGTCCCACTATGTAGCACCTTGGGCAAGTGTCTTCTACTGTAGCCTCAGGCCAACCAAAGCCTTGTGAGTGAATTTGATAAACAGAAATTGAAGGAAGCCTGTCATGTGTGTGTGCTTTCCCCCCACCACCACTTAACACATAAAGTGTAACGGACCACGATCGTATCCGTCAGACACAGGTCGACAGGCCATGATCGTGGCCCAGATAGAGGCATTTAATTTATGGACACTTGTTAAGGCCTAATGTCACTCAAACTCTCCCAGAATGCAAGAGGACTAATAGTTCAACTAATGACCTTTCAGATGATGTAAAACTTGCCACCATTATATACTAGAAAAGTTATTTTAACTATTTTTGTTTTTTATGTGTGCATGGTAGTCTCATTTGCATAAAATGTTCTCAGCAGTCCATGCTATGTATGTGCAAATCCCAGTGCTTTAGGGGTTAACAACCTGTGTTGGTGTATTTATGTCCCTGTAATGAAGCTGTTTGGCAAAAGAAACCAACAGTATAAGTACCAGGTTTTAAAATAATAATAAGTATTGCGATGTCGATTGGTTCAAGTAAAATTTCTCAAGATGGTGCCCCAGCATGGGCACAGTCGAATGACTGAAACAAGTAAAAGATAAGATAAAAAATATATACATGCAAACACACACACAAATATGTGTATTCAAATGTGTATGTGCATGTATGTATATGCATGTAAATATTTCTGTATCCACATATCTACGTAAAAGGGTCATCCATCAGTTTTGAGGTGTTTTATTATTTACTCCTTGAATATAATGTAAGTGGCTGAGTATTCCACTGACGTGTACTCTTAATAATGTAATTTTCAGACACAAGCAGCACAACACAATGTGTGACAATGCATAAATAATATGTATTATATATATATAAATATATACATGAATGTGTGTGTGTGTGTAAATATATATATATATATATATATCATTGCTATTATTTTAAACAGTCATATGTCCAAAATTGACCAAATGCTTGCAATAACTGGTTCTTTTGGTCAAACTAGTGTATTTCCAGCTGCTTCAGATGCCAAGATATCAAAAATGGTCAAAGTGGAGTACAACGGTTTTGCTATGGAATGGTGAAACTTTCCGTTTTCTGAAAAAGTAACGTTTTGGACTTACGACACTTTTACACATAATAACAATATATATCATCATCATCATTGTTTAATGTCTGTTTTCCATGCTGGCATGGGTTGGACGGTTTGACTGAGGACTGGCAAACTGGATGGCTGCACCAGGCTCCAATCTGATCTGGCAGTGTTTCTACAGCTGGATGCCCTTCCTAAACCAACCACTCCGAAAGTGTAGTGGGTGCTTTTCTGTACCACCAGCATGAGGGCCAGTCAGGTGGTACTGGCAACAGCCATGCTCAAATAGTGTTTTTTTACGTGCCACCTCAGTTCCTGGGCCTACCTCTTCCACAGGTTCCTTCAACTGCTAGGGTGTGGCACTTTTTCACACAGCTATCCTCATCCATTCTCGCCACATGACCAAACCAGCGCAATCGTCTCTCTTGCACACCACAACTGATGCTTCTTAGGTCCAACTTTTGTCTCAAGACACTTACACTCTGTCTGGTATGCACACTGACATTACACATCCAACGGAGCATATTGGCTTCATTCCTTGCAAGCTTACGCATGTCCTCAGCAGTCACAGCACATGTTTCACTGCCATGTAGCATGGCTATTCGTACACATGTGTCATACAGTCTACCTTTTACTCTGAGCGAGAAGCCCTTTGTCACCAGCAGAGGTAAGAGCTCTCTGAACTTTGCCCAGGCTATTCTTATTCTGGCAGCTACACTTTCAGTGCACCCACCCCCACTACTGACTTGGTGATCTAGATAATGGGAGCTATCAACTACATCTAGTTCTTAAAAGACATGTTAGGATCCACAATGAGCAGAACTTACTTGCAGGTATTGGTAGTGCAAATCAGAGGTGCAATCTGTGTGGGTGTTTTTTCAAAACACTGTCTGGTTTAAAAAGCCACATCAGACGCCATGAAAGGGCTAAGGTGTAGGTGCAGGAGGTGGTCAAACTCTGTTTAAGGAGTAGACAATCACCATATATATATAAACAAAAGGATAAAGAGAGCAAAGGTAAGGTTGAAGAATTTTATGGATAGAGTCTTACAGCTGTTTCTGGGAAGATCCAGTACTTCCCTTCATCGGAGACAGAAAAAATAAAGTTATCTATTATTATATCCATAGGCGGATATTTTTAGTATGAAGTGGTAAAGAGTGTGATGTGCTGAAAAAAGAGAGAACAGTACTTGAAGAGTAGTTTCATTCCAGTGGTAAATATCCGTGTAGAAATTCGTGCAGATTAATCCTTGTGTGAATAATCTGGAAATTTATGTTGGAACGAAAGTTGATATAGCTTAGGTGGCAGAGGTATATATGTTCCATCTTGCAATAGATTTTTGCTTGTTTACTTGGCTTGGACATCCTTCAAGTAAACAAGCAAAAATCTATTGCAAGATGGAATATATACACCTCTGCCACCTAAGCTATATCAACTTTCGTTCCAACATAAATTTCCAGATTATTCACACAAGGATTAATCTGCACGAATTTCTACACGGATATTTACCACTGGAATGAAACTATTCTTCAAGTACTGTTCTCTCTTTTTTCAGCTCATCACACTCTTTACCACTTCATACTAAAAATATCCGCCTATGGATATAATAATAGATAACTTTATTTTTTCTGTCTCCGATGAAGGGAAGTACTGGATCTTCCCAGAAACAGCTGTAAGACTCTATCCATAAAATTCTTCAACCTTACCTTTGCTCTCTTTATCCTTTTGTTTTCATATATTTACATATACACACGCTAATACACGACTTATAATACCCAATCCTGTTCATACAACGATTGGGGCAAACTAATCGGTATACAGCACTTACTTGGTATTACCTGTATCCTCCGGGGTTTGGTTAAATCCAATACCCTCCTCAACCTTATATATATATATATATATATATACACAGGAGTAGCTGTGTGGTAAGTAGCTTGCCTACCAACCACAAGGCTCCGGGTTCAGTCCCACTGCATGGTACATTGGGTAAGTGTCTTCTACTATAGCCTCGCGCCAACCAAAGCCTTGACTGGATTTGGTAGACGGAAACTGAAAGAAGCTCATATGTGTGTGTTTGTGTCTGTATTTGTTCCCCCACCATTGCTTGACAACCGATGCTGGTGTGTTTACGTTCCCGTAACCTAGCGGTTTGGCAAAAGAGACCGATAGAATAAGTACTAGGCTTACAAAGATTAAGTCCTGGGGTCGATTTGTTTGACTAAAGGCGGTGCTGCAGCATGGCCGCAGTCAAATGACTGAAACAAGTAAAAGAATAAACACTCATAGTGCCGGTCTGGGAATCGAAACTGATCCTATATCCACATGTCTGCTACTCTAACCACTGAGCCATTGCACCTCCATATATATAGATGTATGTGTGTGTGTATCTGCTCACTTCAACCTGACACAGGAACTATAGTAGTATTACAGCGTACAAACTACTTCACAGCAATCTGCTATATTTGCTAAACATGCTTTACTACAAACAGGAAAACTATTTATACCATTCTGCACTCAGTCAGAAGAGTTTCTGAAGACAAATATAACAATATTTTGAGGTTTTATTTTAACTAAGATTTCTTAGTTGAGACACTTCTAGTTTTTTTTGTTCTAAATTTATCAATCACATAAATTTAAACAGTTCTTTCATATAAATGGAGTAAAAAGGTAATTATTTACAGTTAGTTTGACGTATTGTATCAATATGACTTAACATAGATATGGGTGAGATGTGCATGAGTGTGTCTGTGTGTGTGTGATCGTGTCGATTGGCACTTGTGTCAGTGGAACATTAAAAGCACATCCAAGCATGATCGTTGCCAGGGCCACGTAAAAAGCACCATTCGAGCGCGATTGTTGCCAGCGTCGCCTTACCGGCACATGTGCCGGTGGCACATAAAAAAAGCACCATTCAAGTGCAGTCGTTGCCAGTGCCACCAGACTGGCTCCCTTTTGAGTGCGGTCGTTGCCAGAATCGCCAGACTGACCCTCGTGCCGGTGGCACGTAAAAGCACCCACTACACTTTTGGAGTGGTTGGTGTTAGGAAGGGCATCCAGCTGTAGAAACTTTGCCAGATCAGATTAGAGCCTGGTGCAGCCTCCTGGCTCACCAGTCCTGAGTCAAACTATCTGACCCATTAAACAATGATATATATATATACATATACACAGACATTAAACAATGAGGATATATATATATATATATATATATATATATATATATATATACATGTACATACACACACACACTATGTATTTTATCTTATTTCAGTTATTAGACTGTGGCCATGCTGGGGCATCGCTTTGAATTTTAGTCAGATGAATCAGCTCCCAGTGCTTTTTTTTTAAGCCTTGTACTTATTCTATTGGTAACAGGGATGTAAACATACCAACAATGAAAATTAAGTAGTAGTGGGGAACAAACACAGCCACAAAGAAACACAAACATATATATATGCCAGGTTCCTTTCAGTTTTTGTCTACAAAATCCACTGACAAGGCTTTGGTTGGCCTGGGGCTCTAATAGAAGACATTTGTCTAAGGTGCCACACAGTGGGACTGAACCCAGAACCATGTGGTTGAGAAGAAACCTTCTTGTCACACAGTCACATCTGCACCTATCTGTCTATATATATATATATATATATATATATCTTATATGCACACACATAATGGGAGATAGATGGAGAATGAACAGAGAGCTAGCTGTGTTCCTTATGAAAAAAGAATCCCCTATTTTTCTCAAGTTGCATCAGGTTCATGGTTGAAAAGAAAATAAGCGAAAAAAAAAAGTAAAAATAGAAGTTTCACAGGAATTTTTTTCATTTATAGAGAAAGGATTTTAGCAGAGATGTTTATTATGGAGCAGAGCCTGGGGGATTAGGATTAAGGAGAACTTAAGACATAAATATTTTTGAGTTACACATTTGAGAATCTGGTTGGAACTTTTAAGTCTACTTGCTACAGTAATGTCTAGGGCATTCTTTGAAAAAAAAAATGTATTGCTACCATGGAATAGGCAAGGCAAAGAAATGCTTACCTATGTTTTGTACATGAATAAATCAAGTTTTTTGGAGGTTTTTTTTTTTTGGAGATGTGTTAAAGACAGCTTTTACAGAAGTTTTACTCAAAATTTAGAAATAATAATAAAAAAAAAATGTTAGCTAAAAATTTTGACGAGCATTGTAAAACGACTGTTATGCTGCCAAAGAAGTAAAGATCTTAATCGATACTAGTCTGGATCCATGTTTGTAGAAGCACTTTCACTTCCTCGACCCGAGAAAGACCTAACAACATTCATTTATGAACTTCACATTTTACATTCCTTAGACTTAAAAAGCTTTTTTTCTGCCTAGTTAAAAAGAAGCCAATATTCTTTAACTTAGAGGGTGGTGGAACCAAATGAATCTGCAGGGTCCCAGCTAAATACAGCTGTATTTAGTTGATTCGGCCCTTTTACAATCTGCGTTGAAACCCCCCACCAAAGTCAACTATGCCTTTTAACCTTTTACCAGTAATATATACTGGTCCAGATTCAGTTCAGAAGGACAATTAACTTAACGAACTGTCCTTGTGACTAATTAACAAATTAATATATTTTAAATCTACATTAGTGACAATTAGATCCTGCTTTTTGTTTTCTCTTTCATTCATGTTTTTCCTTCTTTAATTTTTTTTTTTTCAAGTGATAAAAAAATTTTATAAAACAAAAACTAAAAAAGATAAATCAATTTAAATGTGATCAACACCTTGTTTGTTTTTCTTTGTTCTTTTTAAATATTCTTTCTTACTTCAATAAAAATAGCAAAACAATATTAAATACCAGTAATTTCCTTCGGAGGATATTTAATGTTAAACATATCTAAATGCTGCACCATTTATGAAACAACTTGTGTAGATATATATCGATCCTGGAATTGTCTCCCTTACCTTTCTTGACAAAAAGTATCATTAACTGTTGGGTCACTTTTCTTTTCACTCTATGTTTAATTTCAATAAATAAAAAAAGTTAGGAGGCTCACAACATTAAGTATGGTTAGACCTCATTTCACTATATGGGGTACCCAAAAGTAACCAGAAATGTTCGCTGTGGGACAAGCCCATTGTAGTTCAGGCTTCTACCACTTGATGCAATTCTCAGGCATCAGTCTGCCAACCAGTGTCATTAGGTGAGGTCACAGTGCTACGTGGCAGTGCTTCTCCCTTGTTTGTTGATTTTTGTGATGGCTGAAAGGGAGGGATAGCGTGTTTCTGTGAAATTCTGTTTTCTGCCGGGGAAATCGGTGGCTGAAACAGTTGTCATGCTTCAAACAACTTAAAAGGATGCAGCCACGAGCAAAACAAGTTTACAAATGGTTTCCACGCTTTAGGAATGGTCATTTGTCGCTTGAAGACTAACCTTATTTAGGGCCATCATCAACCTCCCGAATGAAAACATCATGAAAATTCATGAACTGATCTTGGAGGACTGCTGCCAAACAACTGATGAACTTGTTGATCTGACTGGTGTGTCCTGGAACTCCTGCCAACGAATTCTGAGCAAAGAATTGCAACAAAATTTGTGTCCCACTTGCTCATGGAAGATCGAAAGCAGTCATGGCTAAATGCGTGTCATGAACTGAAAGAACAGTTTGAAGTTGATCGGGACCTTTCTTCAAAGGTCATCACTGGTGACAAAAGCTGGTGCTACAGCTATGACCCGGAAACAAAGCAGCAATCATGTTAATGGAAGCATTTGATGTCACCACAAAAGTGCGTCATGTGAAGTCCAATGTCAAGACGATGCTGATTTGTTTTTATCAATATGTAAGGAATTGTCCACCCAGAATTTGTTCCTCCTGGTCAAACTGTTAACCAGACATTTTACCTGACAGTTCTGAAGCGTTTGTGAAATGTGGTGAGACGAAAACGCCCCAACCAGTAACATGGAAAGTGGTAGTTTCATCACGACAATGCGCCTGCGCACACAGCCTTGAGAGTGAGACAGTTTTTGGCAAAAAATGAAATGACCCCCGCTTACCCACCCTCCCTATTCACTTGATCTGGCTCCCTGAAACTTTTTTTTGTTCCCCTGAATGAAAAAAAGTCCTTTAAAGGGAAACATTTTGCAGATTTGGAAGAGGTGTTGAAAAGCATCACTTCTCAAGAGTTCCAGGACTGCTTCGAACGGTGGAAAATGCTTCCGGACTGATGCATTGCTTCAAATGGAGAATACTTGAAGGCAATAAAAAGTAAAAACATGTAAAACTAAATGAAGAAAATAATATTGCAAAATTCCAGTTTCTTTTGGGTATCCCCTCGTACATGCACAGATGAGTTTTCCTGCATCATCATACTGTATATCAAAAGGAAGCTAACCTGACAACACTTATCTCCACTCCTGAAATGATTGGTTTCTCTGCAATAAGCTGTTTGATGCATGTAATTTTGAATCCTGCAGGAGGCCCACACACTCTCCTTGCCCAGTAAATTGTGGTGGTGGTGGTGGTGAGGGGGTGGATGGATGAGTCACCAACCATCGGATCTGACTATGAGACAGGTTATACTGGGTCACGTTATACCAGTAGCAGGTAAAAGCTAACCTCTCCTACAGCTGGTGCCGGAAAACAGTGTGTTCTTTTACTAAGCCTTCTAAATGTGATTCTAGAATGCATCACTGGTTTAATGTCCACCTTTTGTGGGAGAGGTGGCATTTACTGAGGAAGATTTTCTAGAGCTGGATACCCTTCCAGTCACCAATCATCTTTTCAAGCAAGAATATTGGAAATAAACGATGCTAGTTGTATGATGGTGACATTCATTTACAACTGTCACACAATATCGAGGCAAAGAGACATAAACATACACACAGTCAGACATATATATATAGAAAGATATATACATATATATATATATATATATATATATATATATATGTGTGTGTGTGTGCATACACACACACACACACACACACACACATACATATATTCATTTTTTTCTTTTATTTCTTTGTCATTTTACTGTGGCCATGCTGGAGTACCGCCTTCAGTCAAACAAACTGGCCCCAGGACTTATTCTCTGTAGGCCTAGTACTTATTCTACCGGTCTCTTTTACCAAACCACCAAGTTACAGGAATGTAAACACACCGACATTGGTTGTCAAGTGATGGTAGGGGGACAAACACAGACACACAAATATATACATATATATCATCCTCATCATCGTTTAACGTCCACTTTCCATGCTGGCATGGGTTTGACGGTTTGACTGAGGACTGGCAAGCCAGGAGGCTGCACCAGGCTCCAATCTGATCTGGCAATGTTTCTACAGATGGATGCCCAACCATTCTGAGAGTGTAGTGGGTGTTTTGTTACACGCCACTGGCATGGGAGTCAATCAGGCAGCCCTGACATCAACCACATTTAGATGGTGGCTTTTATGTGCCACTGGCACAGGGAGCCAGTCAGGTGGCACTGGCATCAACCCACGCTTGAATGGTGCTTATTACATGCCACCAGCACAGGTGCAAGTCAGGCGGCACTGGCATCGGCCCCCAACTATGATTACGATTTTACTTGACTCAATGGGTCTTCTCAAGCATAATGTATCTCCTGATAATTCAAGGGTACTTTTAAATGTGCCGGTTATGCGACACTGGTATCAGCCACAGCTGCATGCATTCACTTTACTTGCCAGGTCTTCTCAATCACAACACATCTCCAAAGATCTTGGTCTCTTGTCATTGCCTCTGTGAGGCACAATATTTGATGGTCGTGCTTCACCACCTCATCCCATGTCTTCGTGGGTCACCCTCTACCCCAGATTCCTTCTACTGTTTGGGAGTGGCACGTCTTCACACAGCTCTCCTCATCCATCTGCAGTACATGACCATCTCTTTGAGATTTCAGCATCCAACAAGTTTGTTTCAATTTGCTTATCAAATCCACCCAGAAGGATTTGGTTGGCCCAGGGTTATAAAAGAAGACATTTTTCCCAACATACCACACAGTGGAACTGAACACAAAACCATGTGGTTGGGAAGGACTTCTTACCCATACCAGCCATTGCAGCACCTAGTTTATTGTCACTTTTATTCACAGTATTGTTGTTGATATTGATAAAATTCAACTTGGGAGAAGGAAATAGCACTGTATAGCATGGGCCCAGGAACAAGGGGTGCAAGTGCAACCCCTAAAATTTTTGCGGAGTGCAAAATCAAAATTCGATCCCCTACTTACTTTTCTCAGGTTTGGAAAACAGTGAGTAAAACGGGATCTGTAAAAAGTAGCTTGAATCGGGTTTCTTCTCAATGAACATAAATAAAAAAAAAAAAACATGACCTTATTTGTAAAAATTTGGGGGCCTTGGTTTGCACCCTCTAAGCAAATTTCGTTCCGGAGCTTGTGCCACATACTTGAAGATAATTGAAGAATAAAGTGAAAGCCCAGTTGAAAGTTTGGTAAGCAATTCCAGAGAGGCAACAATCTTTACACACACTAAAATATGAAAACCTTGACAAAAAGTCTAAAGTCTTTTGAAAAAATATTAAAGAGCCAAAGAAAACAGCAACCTCCATATTGTTGATTATATTTATCAAGTGAATAAAATAAAGAACGTAGAAGAGAACTAACAACAAGTTGCAACTTCAAGAAGATATGGAATCGTCTCAAGAGCGTTATCGCCTCATCTTTGCTTCCAGGAGGCCTACCATATCTTTTTTCTTTCATTCTTTTATTTGTTTCAGTCATTTGACTGCGGCCATGCTGGAGCACCACCTTTAGTCGAACAAATTGACACCTGGACTAATTCTTTGTAAGCCTAGTACTTATTCTGTTGGTCTCTTTTACAGGGATGTAAACACACTAACATTGGTTGTCAGGCAATGGTAGGGTGACAAACACAGACACACAAACATATACACACACGTATATATATATATATATATATATATATATATATATACAATGGCCTTCTTTCAGTTTCTGTCTACCAAATCCACTCACAAGAATTTGGTTGGTCTGAGGATCTAGTAGAAGACACTTTCCCAAGGTACCATACAGTGGGACTGAACCCAGAACCATGAGGTTGGTAAACAAGCTTCTTACCACACAGCCACACCTGCACTTATCTATGTATAATGGATTAGCATTGAGCTTCTATGGGGTTTCCAGGCAACGACTCGTTATGTCCATACTTTGAGACAGCCATGTAAATAAGTGCTGAAGGAAGAAAAATAAGAAAAATAAAAGAAAATATTTGCTGTATTTGAAAGGAAGATGCCCAAATAAGGAATAGTTTTAGATATTTAGGAAAAACATTAAGAGATGACTGCAACAACTACAATAGTTTCAACAATATTGCACCAGGTTTCGTCCAGCCAATGCCAGCACAGAAAACAGATGTCAAATGATGATGATGTTTCGGAAAATGTAAAAGAGTTGTAATAAAAATTAGTTTTTTTTTTTTTTTTAAATGAGTGTTTTTTATGAGAGCACTATGAGGAAGAATTAAAGATTTTAGATGCTGAAAGTGAGAAAAAATTATGGCACTTGAAACTGAAAGATGACTCACATTCTTTATACATAACATCGAGCTAAAGAAATGTGCTTCAAGAGGACACAGCTTGGATTTTAACACTATCTACATTATGTATATACATATAAGGGTATCCAGCTGTAGAAACTCTGCCAGATCAGATTGGAGCCTGGTGCAGCCATTTGGTTCGCCAGTCCTCAGTCAAATCGTCCAACCTATGCTAGCATGGAAAGCGTACGTTAAACGATGATGAGAGAGAGGGCTGATGAAGTAATGAATAGCAACAAAAGACCAATGATCCTAGCTGATTGATTTAATTGACCTAATGATTAATGAAACAATCAATTAGTTAATTAGTTACAGATAAGTTAACTAATAGAAGTGAAATAGAACCAGTGTGTGTATCTATTATTGGCATAATGACCCTCCCAAGGTAGAACAAAATCTGTTTCAACACAAGTTTACATTAAGAAATCAAATAGAAAAGGAAATCAAATAGAAATGGAAAAAGTGTAGCCATTTTTTTTTTAAACCAAAATTTAGTAATATTTCATTTTTGAATTTGGTTTGCACTTATTGGCACAATACAGAAATATTGACATTAAAGAACATTTTTATTAAAATCATTTTTATAGGAAGAAAGGAAAGAAAAAACATTTAAAGTATAAAAGATAAAATTATCAAGAAAAAAACCATAACTGCTTTACTAAGGAGACAAAGAAAAAGAAAGGCATGAGGCGGGGATAAAACAGCAGAAGATGGGGTAGGTGGAGATGGCATAATGGATTGTATACCCCCAGAACAAATGGCATGTTAGTAATTTAGTTTTTGGAAACCAGGTTTCCTAACTCAGAACCTTGGTCACTCTGCAAGCTCTGTATGTACACAACCGTTTCCCCAATTTTACTGTAATGCTTAAGAATTCTTCAACTTACCTTTCATGAAACTGTAATTCCATTAATGGGAGCTTTAATCTGGAGAAATTTAGAAAGTCCTTCTACTTTGGTTTTCATCTTTGATAAGTCTTCTCTGAAATCATTTTTCACTTTCAGAGGGTTTCTTTCCGTTCTTATGAGGGTTCTAAACCCTGATTCACAAAAGAGGAATGTTGTGTAACAAAAGGGAGAAGCCCCTTTAATTCCTTCTGTTCCAAAAATTCCACTTTTCCAGTCAAACAAAATAAATTTTATTCCACATTTTCATTCAAGAATAACATTTTTAAACTTCAAAAAACTTTAAATTTTTGACAGTGGACAAATTCTTCATACAAATGGTTGAAGTCAACACGGAATGGAAATCTTGTTTCTCAGTATTTCTTGTTGGAATTTAGTGACAGAATTCTGTTCTCAATTTTCCTAAATCCTATAAGATAATAATGGCTTCAAATTTTGGCACAAGGCCAGCAATTTTAGGATGCGGGTATTAGTCAAGTGTATCAATTCCAATTGCATTTGAAGACGGAAGAAGCCAGAAGTATTCTCCCGCATTGCAGCCTTAGATCCATCAAGATGACAATATATTCTTTATGCCATTAAAAACATTCTTCCGCCAAGAGACAAAATGCTGGAAAAGATGATGTTTTTTTCCTTTAGCTCCATTTTTACTTTCTCCAAGCAATTTTGAGTTTATTTAAAACACAGTTCTTCCATTAAACAAATTCTTTCATCACCATCTTGGAGAGACAAATTTAATAAGTCAATCAATTCAAGAAAAATATCAGAAAGATAATCTAATTTACTGGGAATCTGAATAATTTCCAAGTTCTTTAGAATTATTCTTTAGTCGTCACGGAGCCTTTCTGCAAAATAACCATCTCAGCTCTGAATCATATTTAGATTTAATTGAGCGACAAAAGTCACTGAAAAGTCTATGGAGAGATCTTGACTTCATAAACTTAATTTGAATATCGGTCATTATCGAATCTAATTCCCATTTCAAACATTATTAATGCAATTTTTTTTTCCAATTGAAACAAAAAAGGTAGGAAACTTTAATATAGATTTTTTTTTTTTTTTTTTCTGCAAAATCTTTGATAATATCCAAGTATTTCTGAAACATCAGTTCCAGATTAATTCCTACTGGAAAAAGACTTTACCGTTTGACTTTGTTCCGTCATAACTTTCTGAATATATATTTTAATGTAATTTTGTAGAAATGCACTATCGAAGGAGTAGATAATGATTGTATTGATAAAATTTAGAATATTGGGTGGCAAGGAGTGGGGGGAGAGTTTCGGGTCATCCTTTCATCTCTTCTTCGACTTTGTCACCATCAATGCCTGTAATTTTAGCATTTTCCAATTTGTTGTTGGAAATTCTTTCAGATTTGTGTTTGAAACATCAACTCTAAGTTGTCCAGACTCACAAAAATTTATTTCTAAGTATGCGAGGAAGAAAAGTCGAGAGGGGGTGGGAGCGAATGATTTGAAACTGACCAAAAGTATTTCAATGTTAACAATTATAAATTACATTCTAGGAAACATAACTGCAAAATTTCATAGAAAAAAAAAAAAAAATCAAGATTTTTCAGAGTTAGGATGGAAACAAAGTTGAGGCACCAAACTGTAGTTGTACCACATTATTTCTAGTTGTTGAAGTGGTTAACGGTTGTGTAGAATAAAATGACCTTTTGCATCAACTTTTTTTGTCTATGATGTCTACATTGCGAAAATGAATTTCCGAAAATTTCATTTAAAAATATTCATCAGAAAATTAGGAGGAAACGAAGTTGGTGGGGCACCAAAGTGTAGTTACACCACGTCATTTCCAATGGTTGAAGCTGAAAACAGGTTTATAGAAGGTGCTCTCGCATTATTTATTTTTGTTCGTGGTGTTGCACATAACTTGTAAGTTATTCATCTTTATTTGCATCAATCAACTCCTCTTACTGAAAATTCGGTTTTTATTGCCGAGATCACTCGTTCTTTAAGACATCTCGAAACGATAACAAACACCCTCACAGATCATCTCCGTGTCTAATACAGACCCATATTAAACACGTTTAACAGGGGTTTCATTTCTTTCTTTCATTCAAATATAAACTTTTTATTTTCAACAAAATATTCGCTTCGTCTCAAAATTCTTTTCAAATTTATGGGGTTTCAGCAATTAGTTAAAACTTCCAATATCACGCCACAGCCTTTAACCAAAATACCAAAACTTCATCTTCATAAATCATGTGATGCAATAAAAGAACAATAAACTTCTTTAAAACTAATTTACATTCAATAATATCTATGCAAAAACAAAAAAAAAGACGTGATTAAAGAAAGTTCCAACATGTCCGCCATTTTAACATTGCAGACATCTTTGTCAAAATATATCAGACGATGGAGCTAATCGTACAATTATGTACAGTTGCAGATGCCATTGATGCCTGCTGTATTGTAGACAAATAACTATCGTATTCTTCGCTTGTTTCTAATAAATGTTATTTCAGCACTTTCTTCCCAATTTCAATTTACTGTTCTCAGTGTCTGCTTGCTGATGGCCGAGATGTCTTGCTGACCATCTTTGCAATGGCTTCACCACAGTTTTGTCAGCATTCATTAATTTCATGATGGCTTTCTATCAAATACTTGAAGGGAAAAACGAACAATTTCATTTTCTCGAAAATTTCTATTGTCTGCTGGTCGTCATCCATAATTTCCTAATAAATTCTCCGTAAAATAATGAAAAAGAATATATTAATTCGCGGGAAAAAATGACATACGATGCATATTAATATTAGACACGCTGTTAGTCTTTTATCATTTCTTTACGTGTTTCTTTTAAGTATATAAATAAATGGAAAGAAATATTAAAAACCGAACTTTCTTTAGCCATGTGGATAGTCGGATTACCTTTCATACATCTTACATTACGATTCTTCAACTTAAATGGCAGGATGGGAGGTCATTGTTTAAACCCTACCGACTTTCACGTGATTTTCCGTAATTTTTCCGTTTTGACTTTCTTTTGAAGATATCTTTTTTTTTTTCCAGGTTTATTTTTTAAAAACTTTTGGCGATCTTTTGAGATTGTGATTCCTCATAAATATTCGTAATTGCTTTTAAACATAAACCTGGATGGGGGATCGTAACTAAAAAATAACGGTAAAATCCGATGGAAAACACCACGACCCATAAACGTTTTAGAGGATCGTAATCTAAGAGGCTTAAAATATATACATTCAATAAAGATGATTTTTTAAATTTTTCTGTGCACAAAATAATTTCGGACTCTATTTTATAGCAACACCAAAGATAAGTAACTCAAAACGG
>NC_142929.1:190851067-190858567 GCF_046866305.1 Octopus bimaculoides | reverse complement strand
ATTCACATTGACATTACACATCCAACGGAGCATACTGGCTTCATTCCTTGCGAGCTTACGCATGTCCTCAGCAGTTACAGCCCATGTTTCACTGCCATGTAGCATGGCTGTTCGTACGCATGCGTCATACAGTCTGCCTTTTACTCTGAGTGAGAGTCCCTTTGTCGCCAGCAGGGGTAAGAGCTCTCTAAACTTTGCCCAGGCTATTCTTATTCTAGCAGCTACACTTTCAGCGCACCCACCCCCACTACTCACTTGGTCGCCCAGATAGCGGAAGCTATCGACTACCTCTAGTTTTTCACCCTGGAATGAGATAGAAGTTGTTTCCTGTTTGTTTACAGTCTTTATTGCACCTGAACATCTGCCACAAACAAAAACTAACTTGCTAGTTAACCTGCCTTTGATGTTGCTGCACCTCTTATGTGTCCATAGCTTGCACCGGGTACATCTTATAGAGTTACTACCTACTCCTTTTCTACATACTGAGCAGGGCCATCTACCTGAAGGGGTTTGTGTTTTATCTACCTTCCTACTTATTAGGATTTTGGTTTTAGCTAGGTTGACTCTAAGGCCCTTCAATTCTAGACCTTGCTTCCACACCTGAAACTTCTCCTCTAGTTCTGATAGTGACTCCGCAATTAGGGCAAGGTCATCAGCATAGAGGAGCTCCCAGGGGCAACCTGTCTTGAACTCCTCTGTGATTGCCTGGAGGACTATGATAAATAAGAGGGGGCTGAGGACGGAACCTTGGTGGACCCCTACCTCTACCCGGAATCCATTGCTGTACTCATTTCCAACCCTCACCTTACTGGCAGCATCTCTGTACATGGCTCACACAGCTCTCACTTACCATTCTTCTATCCCAAGTTTCCTCATTGACCACCAGATAAGGGATCGGGGGACCCTGTCAAAGGCTTTCTCCATGTCAATGAAAGCCAGGTACAGAGGTTTATCCTTAGCTAGGTATTTCTCCTGCAACTGTCTCACTAGAAATAAGGCATCAGTAGTGCTTTTACCTGGCACGAACCCAAACTGCATCTCATCTAAATTGATTCGCTCCCTAATTAGTTGGGCTATGACCCTCTCTGTAACTTTCATAACCTGATCTAACAGCTTGATGCCTCTGTAATTATTTGTATCTAAAGCGTCACCTTTACCTTTGTAGCAGTTGACTATGATGCTGCTACACCAGTCATTGGGTATGACTCCTTCGTGTAACACCTGGTTCGTAATACGGGTGACTAGGCTGTAGCCAACACTGCCATATATATATATATATATATATATATATATATCGTCATCGTCATCATCATCATCGACACCATCATTTAACGTTCGCCTTCCATGCTGGTATCGGTTGGATAGTTTGACTGGAGCTGTTAAGGCACAGAACAGCACCAGGTTCCACCAGTGGTAGTGGTGGTTGCGGTGGTGGTGGCAGTGGTGGCAGTGGTGGCGATGGTGGTGGTACTGGTGGCAGTGGTGGTGATGATGGCGATGATAAATAAGGTTTGATTATATGCTTAAAAAAATACACAAGAGTTGATGGAAAAATCTAAAACAAAGTTGAACCAGAGCAACTACAACCACGATTCCTATTTGAAACACATCCATAACAGAAATGTGACACAATTAACCAGATACATCTGGCAATTAGAAGAAACTACTTCCAATTATAACATCAAAGGGAAGATTATTGACAGATCAAAGCAGCCTAACAAGAATGGAAATAAAAGATGTGATATTTGCATAACAGAAAAAAAAAACATTTGTATTTAAAGATCTACACAACCATTTGAACTCTTAAGTTTGAAAATTCTCAGAAGTATTTTAAGAAACAGCTTTTACATAAGTGAACTATAACAACCTCTGTCTCATTGATTATTTAACACTAGCTATCCCTGTGCCGTCAAAAATGACGATTAATTGTAGTATTTTATATATAAATAAGGTACAAAACGAAGCTTTTAGATTAATAATTCTTTTATTACCAAAGTTATGATATTCCTTTCAACTGCAGTCATTTTATATCCTTGATACACTCGGACAATAAATATTTTCTTTAATGAGTTTGTATATGTTCATGTAAATGTATGTGATTGTAGTAATTATTTGTAAAACAACAGAATATGGATGGTAATTCAAATTAATACACTTCTCAATGGTATCTAGTGGTTGTATTTTGAGATGTGACATTGATCATTGTTAATTACTGAAAGAACCCCGGTCAGTTTATGTATAGTTACTGAAAGAACACTGGGTAAAAATTTCTTAAATTAAATAAATTAATGATGTATAAACTGTTAAATTAAGATGTGTATTTATAATATACCTTTCAACTGCAGTCGTTTTATATTCTTGATACTTTCAGGCAATAATTATTTTCTCTAATGAGTTTGTATATGTATGTGAAGGTGTGTCTGATTGTAATAATTATTTTTAACAAAACAGATAGAATATGGATGGTAAATCAAATTAATCCACTTGTCAATGTTATTTAGTGGTTGTCTTTGGAGATGTAACATCAATCATCATTTGTTACTGAAAGAACGCTGATTCACACATACATTCATATACTTCCCTTGTATACGCACACACATACATATACTCACACAGAGTTGAAACGCTGTTTGATTTTTCTTTTCAGCATTGGTAGGGGATTATGAGAGGAGATGAGGGATTAAATTGAGAGATAATGGGCCAGAGCAGAACAGGTCTTTGCTGTAGAGGGGCTGCAGGGCTTCTAATATTTTTCAAGAGAGGTGTGGGTAATTAGAGCAGGCCAAGGAAGAGACAAAAATGATGGCGAAATGGAGTCTGCGTGGATGAGGTGAGTAGGAGTGAATGAGGGTGGGCAGAGGCTGAATGAGTATGAGGGAAGTGTATGTGTGAATATAAAGAATGAGGGACAGGTTTTGAGTGCATGATAAATCAGAAGACAGGTAAGAGTAGGTGACAACTGCAGAGATTGGATAATGTTGAGAGGTGGATACAGTGAATAGTGAATGGGGGTACACACACACACACACACACAGACACACACACACACACACATATATACATAAATATACATATACACACACTCAAATATAAATACACATACATATATATGTCCATATATATACATATATGTATGTATGCATGCGCGCGCGCGCGCGCGTGTGTATATGATCACAATTTCTCAATTTCTGCTGTTTTTAGTCAAAAGGGGAAACAATATTTCAAAATCATTTTGTAATTTCTGAATAAAACATGATATATTGTTGCAGTTTGTGTCCGTGTGGTAATTGTTTCTCTCTCTCTCTCTCTCTCTCTCTCTCCATCCTCCCCCTCTGTCACTCTCCTTCTGTCTTTCTGTCTTTTTTCTTTTCATCACTCAACTGACATAGAACAAAGATGATCATATGAACTTCTAGTTTTACTCATATCAGTATGGAAGATGGATGTTAAAAAGTGATGATGGTGATGATGATGATGATGATGATGATGATGATGATGATGATGATGACAACGATGGTATGATGATGACGAGGATGAGAAGAAGGAGGAGGAGGGGAGGATGGAGTAGTGATGATGATGATGATGATGATGATGATGATAATGATGATGACAACGATGGTATGATGATGACGAGGATGAGAAGAAGGAGGAGGAAGGGAGGATGGAGTAGTGACGATGATGATGATGATGATGATGATGACGAAGAGAAAGAAGGAGGAGGAGGAGGAGGAGGAGGAGAGGTAATGATGGTGATGATGATGATGGGGAGGAGGAGGAAGAGGAAGAGGAAGAGGAAGAGGGGGATAGTGATGATGATGATGATGAGGAGGAGGAGGAGGGGGGATAGTGATGGTGATGATGATGATGATGACGATGAGGAGGAGGAGGAGGAGGAGTGATGATGATGATGATGATGATGATGATGATGATGATAAGCCTAATTCTCTGAACTAAATCGAGTGAATTTATTATCGTTTGGACAATTAATTCTTTCAGAAAAAACTGCATAAATTATATTCTAATTAGATTCTAGATAATAACTGCTAATAATAATTATGAGGATATTCTTGTGCTGGTTGATTTTTTTTTTTTTTGTTAATCCTGTAAAAAAAAAACTACTTGAATTGTTACATTTTTTTTTTGTATATGAGACTCTTTTCCAAAGCTTCAGGCTGGGGACATCGTTAGAGCCCTGGACAAAATGCTTTCTAGCATTTATTCTGGTCCTTTGCCATCTGAGTTCAAATTTCGCCAAAGTCGACATTGCATTTCATCCTTTCGGGGTCAATAAAATAAGTACCAGTTGAACACTGGGGTCGATGTAATTAAATAGTCCCCTCCCCTCCAAATTTCAGGCCTGGTACCATA
The DNA here is from genome assembly GCF_046866305.1 of Octopus bimaculoides. Taxonomy (NCBI): domain Eukaryota; kingdom Metazoa; phylum Mollusca; class Cephalopoda; order Octopoda; family Octopodidae; genus Octopus; species Octopus bimaculoides. Next base: position 190,854,199 of record NC_142929.1, on the reverse strand, counting down.
GTAGAAAGGAATCTTTACTCTTTTGCTCTCTTACTTGTTTCAGTCATTTGATTGCGGCCATGCTGGAGCACCGCCTTTAGTCAAACAAACTGACCCCAGAGCTTATTCTTTGTAAGCCTAGTACTTATTCTATTGGGCTCTTTTGCCGAACCGCTAAGTTACAGGGATGTAAACACACCAGCATCGGTTGTCAAGCGATGTTAGGGGGACAAACTCAGAAACACAAACATATACACACACATACATATACATATATATATATATATATATATATATATATATATATATATATATATGACAGGCTTCTTCCAGTTTCCGTCTACCAAATCCACTCATAAGGCTTTGGTCAGCCTGAGGCTATAGTAGAAGACACTTGCACAAGATGCCATGCAGTGGGACTGAACCCAGAAGTTTTCTTTTTTGTCTTGCAAGTACTTGGTGACCCTGTCAGTGCAGGTGCCACTTAAAAGGCACCCAGTCTACACTGTAAAATGGTTTGTGTTTGGAAGGACATCCAGCTGTAAAAACCTTACCAAAACTGACCTCACCTGTGCTTGTGCCACGTAAAAAGCACTAAGTCCTCTCTGCTGAGTGGTTGGTGTTTGGAAGGGCATCCAGCTATAAAACTCGTGCCAAAACTGTCACAGAAGTCTGGTGCAGGCTTCTGCCTGGCCAACTCTTGTCAAACCATCCCACTCATGTTAGCATTGGAAGACAGACATTAAACGATGAATAATAATAATAATAATAATAATAATAATCATGATCTTTCCTTGACTTTATTGCCAATACAAAATGCTGATACCAATTAGGTGGTGTTTTAATATATCACATGAATATGTTTCTTCACTGATTAGACTTTGTTTGAACAATAAAGCTGTTTTTATATTCGATAAACCAACATTTTATTAATTTCTCTCACAATATCAGTCATATCTAACATTGATTCTTTATACAACTCACTTTTACCAAATTCATTTTTCAGTTTATCAGCCATGCTTATCACGTAAACTAAAAGAACAAAACCGAAACCAATGCCGTGTGTGTCTGTTTGTCCTTATCACAGACTCCTATTTACGATCTTTATTTTCACCCCTTTCTTATCAATTCACCTAAGACCACCTTGGCTTCTGTGAAAAATAAACTTAATGTTTTAAAATGATTTAAATCAAATCGTTCCATCAGAATTTCATATTAATTTGTGTTCTGAATTCCGACTTAATAGTGATAAATTTATTTTATTAAATTCTTTATTATTTTCAAAATTCAATGAAACAAAAGCAGTGAAATATTTTATCAAAAGGTTTAACGTGATCAAAATTTTAACCAATCAGCATGTCATGTTATTTTTGTCCTAAATTCCAGCTAAATAATAACGGTTATTTTATTAAATAAATCATGGTTTTCAAAATGATTTGAAACAGGCATTTAAACATATATATAGCAACTTATTATTATCATCATTATTGAGTGAGAGAGCAGCGCATGCCATCAAAGTGACAGTGGGGTAAAATATACGAAGCCCAATATACCCATCATGACTACTCGTCTGATTAGGGTACACCAGATATGCACGACATGGTGATCTCATATCAAGGTAAACAGCACATGACCTCGCAGGTGGGGCCCAGTTAGAATTTTCTTCAGGTCGAGTAGCCCATCCTGCTCAAAAGGTCCCTGAATAAGGTTTGTTTTAAGGATAATGAATGCAACATCCATGTTTCCAAAGGTGAATTATCCAAACCCCAAAGAATTCCTCTCAACACATGGCTATGATGCTCCCCCACTACTTCTGCTTATGATCAGAGATGCACTTATCATCAGCCACCAAGGGACATGCTCAACTGGTTAAGGTCAAACAACTGACAAGCAAATCTGTGGTATTGAGCAGAATATTTGCTGTAGCCCATCTTTTATACAAAGACAAAACTATGTGCATGATAACACTTCCAATCAGTTAAGATCAGAAGCCATGACAGCCACTGCCTGGTACTGCATCAGGGCATTATTATTATTATAATTATTATTATTACTATTTAAGGCAGTGAGCTGGCAGAAACGTTAGCACGCTGGGCAAAATGCTTAGCAGTATTTCATTTGCCACTATGTTCTGAGTTCAAATTCCGACTTTGCCTTTCATCCTTTTGAGGTCGATAAATTAAGTATCATCTGCATACTGGGGTCAATCTTATCGACTGCCCCCGCCTCCACCAAATTTTCAGGCCTTGTGCCTACAGTAGAAAGGATTATTATTATTATTATTACCTTATAGGACATTTTTATGCTTTGGTGAGGCAAGGGGCTATGTGTGTCTTACATCTTTTGCTTGTTTCAGTCTTTGGACTGTGGCCATGCTGGACACTGCCTTGAAGGGTTTTAATCAAGCAAACTGACCCCGCTACCTATGTGGTTTTGTTTATTTTAAGTCTGGTCAGTCCTTATTCTGTTGGTCTCTTCTGCTGAACCCCTAGGTTACTAGGACATAAACAAACCAACACTGGTTACCATGCAGTGGTGGATGGGGGGGGGGAGTTGCAAACACAGATAAAAAGATACACATTGATAGACATACATATATATATATGTGTGTGTGTGTGTGTTTGAGACAGGCTTCCACACAGTTTCCATCCCCCAAATTCACTAACAAGGCATTAGTCAGCCTTAAGATACTTTCCCAAGGTGTCGTACTGTAGGACTGAACCCAAAGCCACCTGGTTGCAAATAAAACTGCCTAACCACGCAGCCATGCGTGCATCTTTTGGTTGAAGAAATCAAACAATGAAAGAATTTATTTGTCTGTCTTTTGAAGATTACCAAAGATTTTGATTTTTTTAAAAATTAGGTATTTTTGCTATGTTTTTTTTTGTTTTGGTTTTTAAATAGAATTAATCTTCCACTTATATAAACATTTATAATATCTGTAAAAAAAGACAAAAAAAAAAAAAAAAAACTCCACCAAACTCATTTCTGATAATAAAAAACCAGACATCAAACTAAGCGGATGTCAAAGAAACAGACTTCTTCTTTGTCTTTTTCTTGTTTCTTTTTTTTCTTCTTCACATCATTCAGAGATTTTCTGTAAAAATAGAAGCAGTAAATTTAGTCATGTCTTTCTCAAAGACTATAGCAACG